>NW_024544961.1:0-76221 GCF_018167655.1 Microtus oregoni
AAAAAGTATGATAGTATGTTTCATTAAAGGGTGAAAATGCACACACACACACACGCACACACACACACATTTTTGTCTGTCTTCTTACATCTGGACTTGTGAATGTCTGATGCATTATACTAGAAGAAATAGAACCTTCAGTATCTATTAGAGACTCAAGAGCATATATCTGTACAATTAAAGCATCTTCTGTTACACCTACTATACTCAAAGCTTATATGTGTATATGCACCTTGTCTTATTGAATCAACAGAGCAATTACATAAGTTAGTTCCTTTTTTAGCTATTATGAAATTAAGGCCCATAGAAATTAAAAGAAATTTAACAAAGATCAAAAGGTAGCATATGTTTAAGCCAAGATATTTACTTATTTTGTATTATTAACTTATTTCATTTGTACTAAATATTATTACAATATACTTATATATGTATATAATATAGACTGACTCATGACCCATTTTCTCCAACTGTCAGTACCTCCTCATTTTGCCCCATTCCTTTTGTTACATTGATCTTTACTACTTGCTTATTTATTATCTATTTTAGCTAGCATAGAAGTATTGGGTTTCATTATGACATTTTCAATCAAAATTCGTTGAGTCTATTCTTCTGCTCTTCTCTCTATACCTTTACCTCTTTGAACCTTTGCAATGGCAGGAATCTATTCTTTTCTTATAAGAACTCTTTTTCAATGAATCCTGAATCTTTACACAAAAGTGTGATACTATCATGTGGATACATGTTCCCAGGACACACTTGATCCTGCCCTGGTAGTCACCAGTGCAAGATCCTGTTATTATCCCACACTCAATGTATTTCACAGGGCTACCCTATGACTCTCATTTTGCTGATTCCTAGATTTCAGAACTTTTCACAGAGTTCCATCACTGATCAAGCTAACTCAGAAAGTGTGTTCAAGGTACAAGCACATGATAGTGAATAACCAGAAGACACACAGATGAATGCAATCACAGAGCAAAATTTATCCTTTTTATCAAACAAAATTGTATGGCCCCTATACAACTGGCAAGGCCAATGAAATGTTCTGGTGCAACATCTTCTACAAAGCCCTGTGTAAGATTGTTAAGGTCAAATATCTATTGAAAGAAAACAGACTGCAAGTCTCTTTCAAGAATCACAGATCCTACACAGAACTATACACAGGGGGTACTGGTGATCCTGCTGCTGCAGTCTATCATACCCCTGACCTTCTGGATTAGGAAGCCTACCTCTCCAGGAAACTTAGTCTTAGGAAAGTGTGTGACCAAACTTGAAAATACAGTGGGTGTCCAGGTGAAGGCCTTGAGTGGGCACAAGCAATAGATCCTACCTGAAGTAGTCAGTTACAGCCCTGACACCAACAGATAAGAAGAAGATGGCACTGATGAAGAAGGCAAAGAGAAACACAACCTGAGCCACTAGCACATTATCCCACTGACCAGGCTAAGGCCAACCCAGAGGAATATATTGAGGACTTGTTCCAGAAGTAATGTTGACACTACATTCCTAGATGACATGCTTATACCATTCTGTCTCCATACCCATCACCACTGTGGCTCAAGGATGACAACTCTCTCCTTGAAGACACTGCCTACGCAGATGGATACTCCCCTCAATGTAGCACGAGGTACATGGTGGTTTTCGAGGAGCCTAAGATAAAGTGAAGCTATTTGCCAATGTCATACTCATGATAAAAAACAAAAAGCATTACTATGATTAAATAAATATACTTCTCTCTAAAATAAAATTCCTTCCCTTCCGTCTGAGAGTTCCTTTCTGTTTCTATGACTTATTCTCTCTCTCTCTCTCTCTCTCTCTCTCTCTCTCTCTCTCTCTCTCTGTGTGTGTGTGTGTGTGTGTGTGTTAGTCAGGGTTCGCTAAAGTCACAGAACTTATGCAATGGGTCTATAGTATAGATATATAAATATATAGATATATAGATAGAATTACAGAGATATAGAGATATAGATATAGATAATAGATAGATAGACATGGGTTTTTATTGGAACAACATACAGGCTACAGTCCAATAATGGCTAACTGTAAAAGGTAAATTTGAGAATCCAATAATTGCTTAGTCCCACAAGACTGGGTTTCTAAGCCGGTCTTCTATATATGCTAGAATCCAAGAGTGAAAGGCTTCAGTGCCAGTGAAGGAATGGGTGTGCTAGCAAAGCAAGGCCAAGGGGACAAAGAATGAATGAAACCTTCTTTCTTCCCTTGTCTTTATATAGGCTTCCAGGAAGTGTGGGCCATATAAAGATGAGCCTCCTTGCCTCAAGATCTAGATGACATTAGTCATCCTGCCTCAAGATTCAGATCAAAAATCTATGTCTTTCAACTACAGGATCGGAATCAAAGGCATGTTGTCTTCCTACGTCAAGATCCTATTACAGGTGTGTCCTTCATTTCTGGATTGTAGTTCATTCAAGATATAGTTAAACTAACAAATAAGAATCTCTTTTTCTCTCTCTTTCTCTTTCTCTCTTATGTACACACACAAACACAAAGGCACACACACATACACTCAAAAGTACACATGCAAATATGTACACATATATATATAAAATTGTGAAGTCACAGAAGTTGTTACATGAACAAGACTTGAACCAGATAGAACACATCAGTATTTTATAATAGATGGGGAAGAAGGAATAGTGGATGCAGAAGGATTTGGAAGAGGAAAGAGTGGGGTGGAAATGGTGTAAATACAGTATTCATATATGAAATTCTAATAAAATAAATGTTAAAAATAATAACAATTTAAAATTTTTAAAAATCTTCCTCTTAACCTAGATGATCCCCAACCAAAGTATGGATGAAGAAAATGTTGTACATTTACACAATGGAGCCTTACTCAGCTGCAAAAACAGCAGCATTAAATTTTCAGGCAAATTGATAGAACTAGAAATTACTATTCTGAATGAGGTAACCAGACCCAGAAAGAAAAATACAACATGTACTCACTCATAAATGGATATTATGATGTAAAGCAAAGGATAACCAGACCACAATCCACAGTTGCAGGGAAGCTAGGTAACTAGGAGGACCCTAAGAGGTAACACATAGATCACTCTGGGAAAGGGAAATAGATGAGATCTCCTGGGTAAAATTGGGGTGGGAGCAGTAAAGTGGAGAGAATGGTGAATGAGAGCATGAGGGAACAGGATGGTCTAGTTGTGGGAGGGATGGGGTGGGAGAGCAAAGAAAGAGGTTTCTCAATAGAGGGGGGTCATTGTTCAGCTAGGGAAAAACCTGATGCTAGGGAGATTCCCAGGAGTCCACAGGGATGATCCCAGCTAAGGACCCTAGCAATAGTAGAGAAGGCGCCTAAACTGGTCTTCCCCTGTAATCAGATTGGTGACTACCCTAACTGTAACCATAGAACTTTCATCTAGTAATTGATGGAAGCAGATGGAGAGATCTATATTGAAACACCAGGCTGAACTATAGAAGGGCAGTCAAAGAGAGGGGGGAAGAAGAATTATATGGGCAATTGTGGATCAAGATAGGGAAAATGACAGACACAGTTGACTCAAATTTGGAGAAGCTTACTGACTCCAGAGAGACTTTTGGGAATCCTTCATGGGACTGAACCAGGCTCTCTGCATGTGGGTGACAGTAGTGTAGCCTGGTCTGTTTGTGGGACCCCTGGTAGTGAAGCCAGGGTTTATCCCTAGTGCATGAGTTGACTTTTTGAAGCCCATTCCATATGACAGGATGCATTACTCAGTCATGATGTGAGGGGGAGGGGCTTAGTCCTCCCTCAACTGAATGTTCCAGGCTTTGTTGAATCATCATAGGAGGCCATACTCTTTCTGAGGAATGGATGGAGGTGTGTTGGGGGAACATGGGGAGAAGGGAAGAAAGGGAGGGAAAACTATGGCTGGTATGTAAAATGAATAAATACAATTAAAGTAAAATTAAATTGATGATATTCTATATAGCTGTCCTTGTTTATTTTTTGTTGGTTATAATTTTGTATTTTACATTTTATTTGTTCTGATTGTGAATAAATGAGACTGTTATAAAATATGGCATGAAAATAAATAAAAATAACTCTGCCTTCAAAAACAAAAATCTTAAATAAAAAAAGATGGAGAAATGATGGTACTTGATCAGGGCCAGGAAAGAATTATTAGATTTCTACACATTCAAATAATATAGAGGAAATAAAATGTAAATATGGGTGAAGGTAAGATGATGAATAACACAAGAAATATATATGTCCACAGTATCATTATTTGTCATAGCCAGGACCTGGAAACAAACTAAATGCCCCTCGACTGAAGTACAGAGAAGGAAAATGTGGTACATTTACACAAATGGAGTAGTACACAACAGAAAAAAATAATGACATCTTGAAATTTGCAGGCAAATGGATGAGGCTATAAAACATTATATTGAGTGACATAACCCAGACCCAGAAAGACAAATATCATATGTACTCACCCTAAGTGGGTTTTAGACATAAAACAAAGAAAAACTAGCCTACAATTCACAATCCCAGAGAACCTAGACAACAAAGAGAGACATACATGGATCTAATCCACATGGGAAGTAGAAACAGACAAGACCTCTTGGGTAAATTGGGATCATGGGGATTATGGAAGAGGGTAGATGGGGAGTGGAGAGAAAATTAGGGGAATGGAGAAAAATATATAGCTAAATAAAAACAATTTAAAAAGAATTTATCTAATTCAAAAAAGAAATGAGCAAAATGGCCACAAAGGTGAAGGAGGTACCAGGCCTAAAAACCTGTTTAACCCTTGAAACCCACATGGTAGAAGAAGAGAGCTGGATCCCATAGGTTGTCTTTCAACTTTAAACACATACAGTATTGCACACACATACAGACACACACAGAGCAGAAAACACATACACACATACACATAGATACATACACACAGACATACACATACAGAGATGAATACACAGACAGATACTACACAGAAACAGGCACACAGATACTCATGCACAGTTATACACACACATGTACTCTCCAGTTTTATACACACACACAACACAGAATAAATAAATAATGAAAATTTAAGAAATCGCTATCAACAACAACTGACGTAGTGTTTGCTGTGCTCAGCCATGGTTTTATAATCTGTCACTTACATTAATGTGTTTCATACTTATAACACTCCAAGCTCCCTAGACTGTGGCCACACAACTTACATGCATTGGTTAGACACATGTTCCAGATGTGAAAACTGCTGATGCATAGGTGCATAACACAGTCTCTTGGTACTTTCTAAGCTCTGCCTCGATTGCTTTGTTAGACAGCTACATTTGCTTCATTAGATAGGGTCATGTGTTCCATGGTTACCTATGGGACAGGATACTGGGATTCTTGTACTTGTTTGGGACCAAGGGTGATGAGGAACTCAAAGATTGTTGGTAGCCTGCTACCAAAGGAAACTCCACCTTGGTGGCCTGGTGCCAGATATGGTTCACGCACACTGATCACCAAGGATCCATGAGACTTTTTTCCAGCACAGAGATGGCTGCACACCTGCCCTCATGGGTCAGCCACAGGAAGGAGAAATGTGTGGACCTTTTTTGTGGCTTCACCTGATTATGTACCATATCTTGCTGCAGGATGCAAAGATTTAATTGCACCACTGTATTGGGACAGAGGGTCTGATTTATGATTGGTGATAATCGAGTCAGTTTAGTTGGTTTTAGCCAGTCACAATTTCCTTAGCACTTTTAGTCTGTGATTTTATTTTAGCTTAACTGTTTTCTGAATAGTGTTTTCCTATTTTTATTTAAAGAAAGAGGAGAATAGCAAATAATATTAAAAATTAATATTTACAATACATATTATATAGTATAAATAATGTAGAATTTAATGTGCATTAACTTATTTAATTTTCAAAATAACGCCAAGAGATAGTTTAATACTATTACTATTTCACAACACAGGGGAAGGAGCCTATATTCAAACTAAGTGTCTTGTTAAAAATCCCAGCAGTTTCAAAATTCAACCCCAGAATCAAGACACAGCCTGTGCTTCTGACTTCTAAAGGATAATAACTTTCAATAAATACTGGAAGATAATGAAAGTTATTGATTTCTTGGAAAAGGGTTTGGTGCTCTGCTTTTTGAACTTTTGTGAAATTTCTGTCTCAAAAATTCATTAGCCTGATGACCTGAAGTAAATTAGTTGATTTATCTGAATTTTCGTTTCTAAATTTGTAATGTAATGATAATAAATTAAATTTCTGTAATTTGAAGCACCTATTAGAGATATTATCTTGAAACACTTAGTTAAAACTCACTATCTAATTGACATGAGATGTCAATTAGATAGTGTTCCAGGGAGAATGAATTAAGGTCTTGTCATAGCTTATGTATAAAGTTATGTGGTAATGAGACTGAGAAAGAAGTGTGGGGAACAGATCAAGAAAGACTTGGACAGAGCTTGAAATGTTTAACTTTTAGTCTATAAGTTACAAGGGACTAACTAAGGAGACTAAAGTTTCAAAGGGCAAGCAATTGTTAAAGGTGAAAGGGAAAGAGATATACATAATTTATGTCAAGCTTCTTTATGTTGGTTTTTTGACCAGAAGCTATGTAGCAAGGACTGTGGGAATTTGTAAGGAGGACCATGGAGCAGATAGATTGATATGATAACTATTTTTGGTTGTCAACATGATTATATCTGTAATTAACTAAAATCCAATTAGTGGGGTATGCCTGTGAGTATTTTTTTTTCTTAATTAAATGTTTTGAAGTTGGAAGATCCACTTTTATTTCGGATCTTTTGAAATGGGAAGATACCCCTTTAATCTGGGTCACACACTTTCTGCTGGTGACCTATACAAAAGAAAAAGAAGAAGGAAGCTTGCTCTTTCTCTTTTGCCTTTTTGCCCTCACTCTTGCTAGCAAGAACATCCCCTTCACTGGCATTAGAACTAGTTCTTTGAAATTCCAGCATATACTGAAGATCATATAAGATATACAGCTTCCTGGAATGAGCATCTACTGGTTTCTTGGACATTCCATTAGTAGGTAGTTATTATTGGACTAGCTGAACCACAACTTGTAAACTATTTTAATAAATATCCTTCACACACACACACACACACACACACACACACACACACACACACATATTTAGTCCATTTAAATTTGTCTAATTATGGAAAATACTCAATCATCTATTCTATCTTTGTGAGTCTAAAGTATTATATCTTATCTATCTTTTATAATTATAAAACTGTCTTTCTTCAGCTTCGCCAAAGACTCCAGAAGGATATAATAAATGGAGTGGAAATCCTTCTGTATATGTGTTGTTTTTATTGGTTAATGAATAAAGAAGCTGCTTCAACCTTTAGAAGGAAAGAATATAACCAGGCTGGAGTAGACCTATAGAAAAAGAGTAGGTGAAGTCAAAGAGACACCATGTAGCTGCTGAAAAAGAAAGATGCCCGCTGGAGCCCACTGGAGCCTGCTGGAGCCCGCTGAAACCTTGCTGGTAGGCCACAACCTTGTGGTGATGCATACATATGGCTTAATTTAAGATATAAGAGCTAGCTATAAATATGCTTAAGATATTAGCCAAGCAGTGTTGTAATTAATACAGTTTCTGCGTGATTATTTTGGCTCTAGGTGGCTGGTAGAGAACAAGCAGTCTCTACTACAAAATATATTTGTTCTTATTGTATGCAGTTTTGCATTAGGCTTAGAACTGTCTTATTTAGACAAAATGGGGAGGTACTGTGGGAACTCTTTCAGCCAATAGCCTTTAATATACCAGTCCACTTGGGCATGGTATTTTATACTATAAATGCAGCCATAAACCTTGTGTTTATTCTCTCTGCTGCTGGATTCGGTTCCTGTTCTTGCAGAGGTAGTGAGTCTACCTCTAAATAATAATAAAAAAATATACATAATTCTGAGCTAGTGCAGGATTACTTTATAGCATCCATCTTCAGTAGTTGAAGGCCCCTGCTCCACTAGAAACCATGCCAGCAGCCAGAAGCCCAGGTAAGAACCCCATGCATCAGCTGCCACCATTCCTTCAGTACCCACACTGTCTATTTCCAACTCTTCCATCTCTGTTTAATATATACTGACCCCAACTTCATTGGAGGAACTCATCTGGACCAGAGGCTACAGCAGCCAACAGAAATTCAGCCCCCAACACAGGAAACACCCCGCTGATCAACCAGAGGCCACCCTGGCTATGTAAATCTATCAGCCACTCTGATGGGGACCCTCTACTCAACCAAAGGACATTCTAGCCAGGAAGTCAGAGAAGAAACAGAAATCAAGGACCCAAACATCCATCTAACAAGGGCAAACTGAGAAATTGGCACCTAGTCCTATAATTACCCCCAAACCCAGGTGCCTGGACACCAGTGTAAAAACACAATAAACAACAGCCAGGGAAATCTGTAATTGCAAGATCCCAATTTAGCAAGCCCTGAATATTCAAACACAGCCAAAGCACAAAAACTAACCTTAAACCAACTTTATGAATATGATAGAGGTCCTTACGGAGGAAAGGAATAACCCCTCTAAAGAAAGCATAGAAAAAATAAACAGGCAGTTGAAACTTTTCAAGACTTGAAAATGGAAACAGATGCAATAAAAAAATAGAAACTGAGGGAATCCTGGAAATGAAAAAATAAGAAAATAGAACAGGAACTATCGACACAAGAATCAATATGAAACTACAAGAGATGGAAGACAGAGTCTCAGGCATTAAAGATATAATAAAAGAAATAGATACATCAGTAAAATAAAATGTTAAATATAAAATATTGCTGACATAAAACACTCAGAAAATCTGGGGCACTATGACAAGACTAAACTTAAGAAAATTAGGAATAGAATAAGGAGAAGAAATCCAGCTCATTGGCTTAGAAAATATTTGAACAAAATAATAGAAGAAAATTCTCGGATGTCCTATTCTACCACAATTAAAACATTTGTTTTTTTCTTATTTTTATTTTATTTTTCCATTCAAAAAATTTACACTTCCTCCCCTCCTCCCATTCTTCTCCCACTCTGCCACTCCCCCTTTTCCCTCCCCATCCCTGACTTCAAAGTCTGTTATAGAGCTACAGTAATGAAAACAGCTTGGTATTGGCATAAAAACGGAGATGCTGACAAATGGAATCAAATTGAAGACCCAGATATTAGCCTACAAACCTATGAACACCTGATTTTTGACAAGGGAGCTAAAAGTATACAGTGGAAGAAAGAAAGCATCTTCAACAAGTGGTACTGGCATAACTAGATATCAACCTATTGGAAAATGAAAATAGATCCATATCTATCACCATGCACAAAACTCAAGTCCAAATGGATTAAAGACCTCAATATAAATATGACCACACTGAACCTGATAGAAGAAAAAGTGGGAAGTAGTCTGCAACACATGGGCACAGGAGACCATCTCCTATGTATAACCCCAGTAGCACAAACATTTGGTATTTTGATGTCTCCTCATATCATTGGACATTGCTCTCATACCCAAGCTTCAGGACTATAGTCAAGTGTCTCAACATTCATTCTATGCAAGATCCATTCATCCATTGGTGCTGATCTGACCTTTAAAGGCCCAACGATCTTTTTTTTTTTTTTTAATTTTAAATTGGCATTCTCAAAAGCCAAAGATTCAGTCAGTACACATATAGTTTCAGGGTCTGTTACTCCTCTTTGTACAGCCTAAATCAATCTTTGTAAAAAGTCACTAAAGGGTTCTCTCTGACCCTGTTTAATCCTAATATATGATTCAATCCTTTTACCTAGTTTCTGAATCCTGTCCCAATCATTTAAACTGCTGTGCTACATAGGGACAAGGTGTGTTCAATGTACAGAGCCTGATCCTGGGAATCAGAATAATGTCCCTTGCCCAGAATTTGACCTTGGGAAATCTCAAGTCCTTTTGATTTTTGCTGTTGCTGTAAAAGTTTTGATTCTTCTCTCAAATAACACTTTCAAAGCAACTGAGGTCCATTTTCTAGGACCACTGAGATTAACTGAATCCAAACTTGTGGCATTGCCTTGTTACTTGAAGCACACATTTTAACCATTTCCCTAATGAAGGGTGAATGTATTCTATAAGATACAATTGCTTGTTTTATTTCCTTTAAATCAGTCATATGTATGGGCTCCTATGTATGTTCTTTGACTACCTTAGAGTGTTTGGTGCCAGATGCTCTTTCTGATCACTGGAAAGGTAGGTAGAACTCTGGGCAAGCTATCCTAGAGTTTGGTATGTATCGATGAGGCTACATTTTGTCTTTGTACTTTTCATCAAATTTGATAAATTCCTCCATCTTTTCAAATCTTTTTACCACTGCCTTTTGCAACATCTGAATCTCCTGTCCAGTGTTCTGTTCTAATGCCCTCATTGAGGATTCCAAGATGTGAAGTCTGTCCAGTAAAGATAATGTCTCCTCCTTGGACATAATTTTTATAGCATGCATATTATCTTCCTAGAGAGACAATCTATCAGTCAATCTATCATAACCATTCAACAAAGTCTGATTGATACATTCAAGAGTATGAATTCTCTCAGACAATATCACCGCACCCTCTGTCATTGACTGGGTCATGTTTGAATTGGTTGTATCCTTCTCCAGAGTGCTGAATTTCCCTTTTAGTTGGTCATTATCAGTCTGTAAAGACTGTGTCATTTCTAAATTGCCATAGAATAATACTCATGGTAAAACCTGGGATATTAGTCTCAGGATTCTGATTCAGGACATCGTGTCACAAAAAGTTATACAAAATAGCCTTGCTTAATGATTTAAGAGAATATAGTTATTATGATCAAGACAGAAAAAGAGAGGAAGAATGTCAGTACCAGAGAAATAAATGAAAGCATTGGCATCATGGGACATTCACACTCTTGGTCTTAAGGTAAAAATAAAATTTCAGTAAATAAAATAGCAGCAAATGATACTCTAAGCAAGACTTAGAGGAACAAATCCTCAAACAAAGAATTGAGTAGAGTTTGTATGTGGTTGGGTGTTTTCAGAAGTCTCAAATTAGAAAGAATTTAGTCAATTTCCTTAAAGCAAAATAAAATGATCATTGTTTACTATTAGAAAAGATTTGAGATTGATAAATAAGAGAAACAACTTTTATAAAAGATGTTTAGAAATTATGGTATATGGTCACTCATAATTGGATATTAGACACAAAGCAAAGGATAACCAAGCTACAATTCACAACCCTAGAGAAGCTTGGTTAAAAAGGAGGACCCTAAGTGGGACATGTATAGAGGGCTCTGGGAAAGGGAAATAGTTAATATCTCTGGATGAACTAGGAGGGAGGGTAGGTAGAAGAGAGGGGATATGGATGGGAACATGAAAGATCCAGATGGCCTAGTTGGGGGAGGTATGGAGAAGGATAGCAATAAAAGCTATATCTTGATAGAGGAAGCCATTATGGAATTGGGAAGAACATGATAATACAAAAATTCCCAGGAATCTATAAGAATGACCTTGGCTAAGACTTCTAGCAGTAGTGGAGAAGGTATCTAAACTGCCTTTGCCCTGTAATCAGATTGGTGACTACCCTAACTGTTATCATAGAACCTTCATCCAGTAACTAATGAAAGCAGATGCAGTGATACAGAGCCAAGCAGTAGGCTGAGCATTAGAGTCCAGTTGAAGAGAGGGTCATTGCAGAGTTGTGTTGGAATTTTGATGAGGACTGCAATGAATATACAGATTGCTTTTGGTAGGATTGTCATTTTTACTATGTTGATCTTATCTATCCAAGAACATGCAAGATCTTCCCATTTTCTGATATCTTCTCCAATTTCTTTCTTCAAAGATTTAAAGTTCTTATCGAATAGGTCCTTCACTTCTTTGGTTAGTGTTATCCCAAGATATTTATGTTATTTGTGGCTATTTTGAAGGGTAATGTTTCTCAGATTTCTTTCTTGGCGTTTTTATCATTTGTATATGTATATAGGAGAACTACCGATTTTTTTATGTAGATCTTGTATTCTGCCACATTGCTGAATGTACTTAGATGTAGGAGTTCCCTGGTAAAATTTTTAGGGTTACATATATATATATATATATATATATATATATATATATATATATGATAATATATATTATCATATCATATACAAATAACAAAGTTTGACTTCTTTAATTCCAAATTCCCTTGATCTCTTTTTTTTTGTCTCATTGCTATAGCCAGAACTTCAAGAACTATGTTGAGTAGATATGAAGAGAGGGGGACAGCTTTGTCTTGTTTCTGATTTTAGTGGAATTGCTTTTTCTCTCCTTTTAATTTGATGTTGGCTGTTGACTTTTCTGTGTTTTGTCTTTATTATGTTAAAATATGTTCCTTGTATCCCTGCTCTCTCCAAAACCTTTATTATGAAGGGGTGTTGGATTTTGTCAAATGGTTTTTCAGCATCTAATGAGATGATCATATGTTTTTTTTTCTTTCTGTTTATTTATTTGGTGGATTACATTGATAGACTTGTGTATATTGAACCATCCCTGAATTTCTGGGATGAAGCCAACTTGATCATTGTGGATGACTTTTTAAATATATTCCTGAATTTGTTTTGTCGATATTTTATTGAGTATTTTTGCATCTATGTCCATGAGTGATATTGGTCTGTAATTCTCTTTGTTTGTTGAGTCTTTGTGTGGTTTTGGTATCAGGGCAACTGTAGCCTCATAAAAAGAGTTTGGCAATGTTCCTTCTCTTTCTATTATGTGGAACACTTTTAGGAGTATAGGTATTAGCTCTTCTTGGAAGTTCTGGTAGAACTATGCACTAAAACCTTCTGGCCCTGGGCTTTTTCTGGTTGGGAGGCTTTTGGTGACAGCTTCTATTTCCTTGCAGTTTATATTTTTATTTAAATTTTTCACCTGGTCTTGATTTAATTTAGTATATGGTATCTATCCAGAATATTGCCCATTTCTTTTACGTTTTCCAATTTTGTGGAGTACAGGTTTTTGTACTATGACCTAATGATTCCTTGGATTTCCTCAGTCTCTCTTGTTATATCCCCCTTTCCATTTCTGATTTTGTTGATTTGGATGATCTCTCTCTCTGCCTTTTGATTAGTTTAGATAAGGATTTGTCCATCCTGTTGACTTCCGTGAGGAACCAGCTCTTTGTTTCATTGATTCTTTGTATTGCTTTCTTTGTTTCTATTTTATTGATTTCAGCCATCATTTTGATTATTTCCTGTCTTCTACTCTTCCTGGGTGAGTCTGCTTCTTTTTCTTCTAGAGCTTTCAGGTTTGCTGTTAACTTAATATTGTGAGCTTTCTCCACTTTCTTTATGTTGGCAATTAATGCTATGAAATATTATCTTAGAACTACTTTCATAGTGTTCTATAGGTTTGGCTATATTTTGTCTTCCTTTTCATTGAATTCAAGGAAGTTTTTAATTTCTTTATTTCTTCCTTGACCCAGGGGTGGTTCAATAGTTCATAGTCTAATATCCCTGATTTTTTAGGCTTTCTGACAATAGTGTTGTTGTTAAATTCTAACTTTAAGGCATGGTGATCTGATAAGATACAAGGGGTTATTCCAATTGTTTTTTGTATCGGTGGAGGCTGGATTTGTTACCAAGTATGTGGTCAATTTTAGAGAAGGATCCCCGAGGTTCTGAGAAGAAAGTATATTCTTTTTTGTTGGGCTGGAATGTTCTGTAGCTGTCTGTTACATCTATTTGAGTCATGATATCAGTTAGTTCTCTTATTTCTCTATTAAGTTTCTGTCTTATTGACCTGTCCATTGGTGAGAGTGGGGTGTTGAAATCTCCTACTATTAGTGTGTGGGGTTTGATGTGCTATTTAAGCTTCAGTAATGTTTCTTTTAAATATGTGGGTGCTCTTATATTGGGGCATAGATGTTCAGGATTGAGACTTCATCTTGATGGATTATTCCTCTTATGAGTATAAAGTGTCTTTCTCCATTTCTTCTGATTGATTTCAGTTTGAAATCTATTTTGGTAGATGGGATAGCTATACCCACTTGTTTTGTAGGTGCATTTGATTGGAAAACATTTTCCCAACCTTTTACTGTGAGGTAATATCTGTCTTTGAGGTTGAGTTGTGTTTCATGTATACAACAAAAGGATGGATCCTGTTTTTGAACCCATTCTCTTAGCTTGTGGCTTTTTATAGGTGAATTGAGTCCATTGATATTTAAAGATTTTAATGACAAGTTACTGTTAGTTCCTGTTATTTTTCATTGGTAGCGTTTGTTTGTTTCCCATGTTTGGGGTTTGCTGGTAGGAGGTTATATTTTGACGGTGTTTTTGTGGGTACAGTTTTCTTCCTTGGGTTGGGATATTACTTCTAGGACTTTCTATAGGGTGGTGTTTGTGGGTACATAATGTTTAAATCTGGTTTTCTCATGGAATATCTTGTTTTCCCCATCGATGGCAAAGGAAAACTTTGCTAGGTATGGTAATCTGGGCTTGCATCCATGATCTCTTAGTGTCTGCAGCACATCTGCCCAGGACCTTCTGGCTTTCATTGTTTCCATTGAGATGCTGGGTGTAATTCTGATAGGTCTACCTTTATATGTTTCTTGACCTTTTTTCTTTGCAGCCTTTAATATTTATTCTGTATGTTTTTCAATTTGATTATTATATGGCAAGGTGATTTTTTTTGATCCAGTCTATTTGATGTTCTGTAATCTTCTTGTATATGGATATCCTTTTTTAGGTTGGGAAAGTTTTCTTCTAAGATTTTGTTGAATATATTTTCTGTGCCTTAGAGCTGGAGTTCTTTTCCTTCTATTCCTATTATTCTTAGGTTTGTTAAGCATGGTGTCTCAGTTTTCCTGGATGTTTTGAGTTAAGAATTTGTTGGATTTAATGTTTTCTTTGACCAATAAGTTTATTTCCTCTATTGTCTCTTCAACACCTGAGATTTTTCCATCTCTTGTATTCTGTTGGTTATACTTGTCTATGTAGTTCCTGTTTGTTTACCCAGATTTCCCATATCTAGAATTCCCTCTGTTTGTGTTTTTTTTTAAGTGCCTCTATTTTAGAACTATTTTTTTTTCAGTTGTTCGATTGTTTTTTCTTGGTTTTCTTGGGTTTTTTAGAGGGATTTATTAACTTCTTCCATTTTTCCTTTGTCTTTTCATCCATTTCTTTAAGGGTGTTTTAAATGTCCCCTTTAAAGGTTTGCATCATCTTCATAAAGTTATATTTAAAATCGTTTTCTTCTGCTGCTTCTTCTAGGTTAGGGTGATCAAGTCTTCCCATTGTGTGGCCACTGGATTCTGGTATCACTATGTTGCTTTTTAACTTGTTAGATGAATTCTTGCATCGGTGCCTACCCATCTCTTCCTTCGTTTGATGCTGGCAGTGACTTTGAATATTGATCCAGTCCTTGTAGTAGTTATCTGCATCTTTGTGAATTTTTCTTGGTCTTTTCTGTACTGTCAATGTCAGTGTCTCAAGGAACCACTGAGGTCTCTCTTAGCCTGCCCTTTTGGTCTGTTCTCTTGGCTTACTCTTTTGGTACACTCTGTGCAGTTACAGCTTCTGCTTTAGAGAGCTTCTCTTGGTTCTCTCTCTTGGTCCTCTCAGCAGGAAACTCTCCTTCTGTCTGGCTAGATAAGCTGAGGCAGGTGGGGAGAGGCCTGGGGTTCTGCCCCACTATGGATGGCCTAAAGAATGTGACATTCTGCTGGGTTGTCTAGTCACTCACCTCTTATTCCTTTCTTTATTGTAGTAAGCTGTGTTTCAGAGTTCCACTGATGATGCAGGAGGAGAGGCGAGTTTGTGGGTAAGATGGTGCTTGTAGCTTGTAAGGTCTAGTGGACAGGGGTGAATATTGGGGCTGCCTACCAGCAGAAGCACTTAATAACTTTTGCTATTCTATTTTAAAAAAATTTAACGGTAATTCCTGTTGTTCGATTTCTGACTATCTAATTTTCAAATCTATTTTCTGAATCCAGTTTTCTGTGCTTTGGGATGTCAGAAACTGTCCCTCACATGATATCCATTGGAACAGAGTGTACTTTCTTTCAGGCTCACCTTTTCAATTCATGGAGATGGAGCAATGTGAGAATTCACAGCAGATTCACTTTGAGCTTATTTGAAACTTCTGTTTGTTCTGTTTGTTTTCTCTCTCCACAATCTGTCTCCCTATTGTCTGCCAAAAATCCTTTTTTCTTTAATTTTCAGTTTCTTGGGAAAGTCTCTCATGCTGGCAGTCATGAAATTGGTTGAAACTTAGTTTCATTTGTTTTTAAGCATGAACTCTTGCTTCCTGCTACGTTATTCCACAAAAAAGTACTTCCATCACAGTTGTTATGGTGTCAATGATACCTAGAACGAGGTATGCAATTGGCAGAAATTCCATACTCTTGGTTGAAAGAATGAACATTGTATTTCCTCGCCTTTATGAAACTAATTTCTTGGTGTTCTGAGATTTCATAATACTTTGAAAGGATTTCTTGAAAGTTTTGTCATAGGGTATTATCCCTACTCAGTGTTTTTTTTCTTTTTTTTATTGAAAAATATTTCCGTCTCCTCCTCGCCTCCCATTTCCCTCTCCCTCCTACCACTCCTCTCCCCCTCCCCCCCACTCCTTTCCTCCTCCCTCACTCTTTTACCCCTCCTTCTCCAGTCCAAAGAGCAGTCAGGGTTCCCTGCCCTGTGGGAAATCCAAGGTCCTCCCCCCTCCATCCAGGTCTAGGAAGGTGAGCATCCAAACAGGCTAGGCTCCCACAAAGCCAGTTCATGCAGTAGGATCAAAATCCAGTGCCATTGTCTTTGGCTTATCATCAGTTCTCATTGTCTGCCATGTTCAGAGAGTCTGGTTTGATCACATGCTTTATCAGTCTCAGTCTAGCTGGCCTTGGTGAGCTCCCAATAGATCAGCCCCACTGTCTCAGTGGGTGGGTGCACCCCTCGCAATCCTGACTTCCTTGTTCATGTTCTCCCTCCTTCTGCTCCTCATTTGGACCTTGGGAGCTCAGTCCGGTGCTCCAATGTGGGTCTCTGTCTCTATCTCGATCCATTGCCAGATGAAGGTTCTATGGTGATATGCAAGATATTCATCAGTATGGCTATAGGATAGGGTCATTTCAGGTTCCCTCTCCTCAGCTTCCCAAGGAACAAGCTGGGGACATCTCCTTGGACACTTGGGAGCCCCTCTAGAGTCAAGTCTCTTGCCAACCCTAAAATGGCTCTTGAATTTTGCATGCAAATGGATGGAAATAGAAAACACTATCCTGAGTGAGGTAACCCAGACCCAAAATGATGAACATGGGATGTACTCACTCATAATTGGTTTCTAGCCACAAATAAAGGACATTGAGCCTATAATTTGTATTCCTAGAGAAGCTAAATAAGAAAATGAACCCAAAGAAAAACATATAGTCAGCCTCCTGGATATTGGAAGTGGACAAGATTGCCGGGCAAAAATTAGGAACTTGGGGGTGGGGTGGGATGGGGATAAGGGGAAATGGGGAGAGAAAAGTGAGGAGAGGATGGGGGGATCTTGGGGTAATGGGATTGTTGGGATAAAGGAAGGATGGATATGGGAGCAGGGAAGTATATATTTTAATTAAGGGAGCCATTTTAGGGTTGGCAAGAGACCTACTCAGTTTTGTGTTCATTTTATTTAAAGAAAAAATAATCTATTTTCTTTGGTCTCATATAAATATCCATCTATCTATCTATCTATCTATCTATCTATCTATCTAGTTAGTTAGGGAAACATAAAAGATGAAGAGAAGATAAAGGTCAACTAAGAGGTAAAGATTTTAGACAACAAGCTTTGGAGAAAGATTCTCTGTAGGTGTATTTGAAAACAGAACCATGAGGCTGCTCAACCACTATTCCCACCCATTGGACCCTGTGACCTATAAGACCCATACTGCCACCCCAACCCACTGAAACCTTTAACTTCCTCTGGTCAAACATTCCCTGAAAGACCAGCAGCCCATTGAAACATAAGAACCACCTGCCTGAACTAGAACAAAAAACAAGTAACTAGTCTCCCAGATAAACTGCCCCAATCTCTAGGCCCTAGGCCCCAGGGAATATTTTTTGCCTTTTCCCTTCCACTTCAGCCCCAACAATCAGCCAGCAGGCAAGAGTCCTGCTGGCAGGCTGCTCCACCATCCCCACCCATTGTTTACTGTAATCTATAACTACCACTCTGTTGTAATATGAGTGGTGGGGCTGTGTTCCTGCCCCCCCCCCCTGGCTCCTGCATGGCTAGCTTATGCCCGAAATAATTGCATGGAAACTGTATTTATTTAAACACCACTTTGCCCATTATTTCTAGCCTCTTATTGGTAGCCCATACATATTGATCTAACCCATTTCTAATAATCCGTGTAGCCCATGAGGTGGCTTACCAGGGAAGATCTTAACCTGTGTCTGTCTGGAGTGGGAGAATTGTGGTGACTCCTGACTCAGCTTCCTTTTCCCAGCATTTTGTTCTGTTTACTGTGCCTACCTAATTTTCTGTCCTATCAGGGCCAAGCAGTTGTCTTTATTAGTTAACCAATGAGAGCAACAGATAAGCTACAAGACCCACCTCCATCACCACTCTACCACTCAAACCCACTGAACCCTTCATCCTCCTTCATCCAAACATCCCCTGCAAGATTAGCAGCCCTAGTGACACAAGAACTTCCTGCACCAATTAGAAGAAGAGAAGGGCAGATGGCAGTATAAGAGTACATTCAACAACATCAAGAGCAATTTGGCACTACCAGAACCTAGTGGTTCTATAACAGCAAGACCTAACATTCCAAGTAAATGAAGCAGAAGAAAATGACCTTAAAATAGCTTTATGAAGATAATAGAGGCCCTTAAAAGGAGATAAGAGATTCTCTTAAAGAAATTGAGAAAAGGACAAATAAAAATTGGAAGAAATCTATTAAAGAAATAAAAGAAAATCAAACAGGTGAAGGGAACAATTCAAGACTTGAAAATTTAAATAGAGGCAATAAAGGAAACACACATGGATGGAATCCTGGAAATAAAAAATCTGGGTAAACAAGCGGAAACTATAGATGCAAACATACCCAACAGCATATAAGAGATGGAAGAGAATCTCCAGCATTGCAGATACAATAGATAAAATAGTTTCATTGGTCAAAAAAAATTTCAAATCCAACAAATTTTTAATTCAAAACATCCAGAAAATCTGGGATACCATTAAAATACCAAACCTAAAAATAAGAGGGATAAAAGAAATTGTTGAACTCAAATACACAGAAAGTATATTCAACAAAATCATAGAAGAAAATTTTCTCAACCTACAGTAGGATATGCCTATGAAGATAAAAGAAGTTTATAAACACAATTTAGATTTGACCAAAAAAAAAAAAGTCTCTTCATCACATAATATTCCAAGCAGTAAACATACACAATAAAGAAAGAATACTAAGTGCTGCATAGAAAAAGGACAAGTAACATATAAAGGCAGATCTATCAGAATTATACATGACTACTCAGTGGAGATGTTGCAAGTCATAAGGTCTTGTGCAGACACTAAGTAACCAAGGATGCTAGTCTAAATTACTATGCCTAGCAGAACTTTCAATCATCATTGGTGGAGAAAACAAGATATTCTATGACAAAACAATAATTAAACAATACCTGTTCGCACAACTAGCCCTACAGGAAGCACTAGAAGGAAAACTCCAACCCAAGGAAGTTACTAGCACTCAAGAAAACACATTTCATAGATAATCCCACACCAGAAAATTCCAAAGAAGGGAAACACAAAACCAAAACCAAAAATTAACATGAACAAACAAACACTTGTTATTAATATCTCTTAATATAAATGTATTCAATTTGCCTAAAACAAGATATGGGCTAAAGAATGGACACAAAAACAGTATCCATCCTTCTGCTGTATACAGGAAATACACCGCAAACTCAAAGACAGACATTGCCTCAGAGTAACGGGTTGGGAAAAAGTTTTCAAACAAATGGACCTAAGAAACAAGCTGGAATAGCTATCCTAATATCTATCAAAATATACTTCCAACTAAACGTAATCAAAAGAGATAAAGGACATTTCACAATCACCACAGGAAAAGTACATAACATGAAGTCTCAATATTGAACACTTATGCCCCAAATACAAGGGTAACCATATTTGTAAAAGAAACATTAGTAAAACTTAAATCACACATCAAACTCCATACACTAAGTGTAGGAGACTTCAACACCACATTTTTACCAATGAGCAGGTTTGCCAGACAGACAATTAAGAGAGAAATAAGGGAAGTAACAGATGTTATGACTCAAGTGTACTTAAAAGATATCTATATAACTTTTAACCCAAACACAAAGGAAGGTATCTTCTTTTCATCACTTCTTTGAAACTTCTTTAAAATTCACCACATACTCAGTCACAAAGCATCAGATACAAAAAGTTGGAATAAACCCCTTTATATTATTGGATAGCCATGGATGAAAGTTAGAATTCAAACAACAATACAAACTACAGAAAGTCTACAAACTTACAGAAACAGAATAAGGCTCAATTGAATTATTACTAGATGAAGGAAGAAATAAATAAAAAATTAAAGACTTCCTAGATTTCAATGAAAATTAATACACAACATACCCAGACATGAACACTGTTAAAGCACTGCCAAGAGGAAAGTACATAATACTAAGTGCCCACATAAATAATTTGGAGAAATCTCATACTTAGAATCTTAACAACACACCTGAAATGTCTAGAACAACAGGAGTAAATTCATCAGGAGGAGTAGACAGCAGGAAATAATCTACTTCAGGGTTGAAATCAATAAAATAGAAACAAAAAGAATAATATAGAGAATCTATAAAACAAGTTGGTTCTCTGAGGAAAATCAACAAAACTTACAAATCCTTATCCAAACTAACCAAAAGGCATAGAGAAAATATATAAATTAACAAAATCAGAAATGGCAAGGTGAACATAACAACAGACACTGAGGAAATTCAGAGATTCATACTCTACAAAATTAAAAAATCAAAATTAGGTCAAATATGAGATAAACAATTTAAATAGCACTATTTCCCCTAAGAAAATAGAAGCAGTCATTAAAAGTTTCCCCTACCAAAAAAGGCCAGGACCAGATGGTTTCAGCTCAACATTTTATCAGAATTTCAAAGAGCTAATACAAATACTCCTCAAATCTTTCTACATAATAGAAATAGAAGACACATTGCCAAATTCTTTTTACAAGGCCACAGGTAGCCTGATACCCATACCACACAAAGATAAAACAAACAAACAAACAAAAGCCCAGAATTACAGACCAATCTCACTTATTAATATTGATGCAAAAATATTCAATAAAATACTGGCAAACTGAATCCAAGAAAACATATAAATCAAAAATCATTCAACAAGACCAAGAAGACTTCATCCAAGAGATGAGGGATGGTTCATCTTATGAATATCTGTGAATATATGTAATATGAGGTGCTTCTTTGTTCCAAGCTGCTCAGCCCGAAAATAACCACACAGAAACTATATCAATTAAATAGGACTGTTAGCTCTAGCTTTTTATTTGCTAGCTCTTTCATCTTAATTTAACCAATTTCTATTAATCTGTGTATCACCATGTGGCTGTGGCTTATTGGATAAAGTTCTATCCAGCATCTGTCTCTGGCAGGGCTATATGATTTCTTCTGACTCCACCTTCTTTCTCCAAGCATTCAATTTAGGTTTGCCTGCCTGCCTCTACTTTGCTAAGCAACTAGCTGAAACAGATTCCTTATTAACCAGTGGTATTCACAGCATGCAGAGGGGAATCCCATATCAAACATATATAAACAAACTGAAAATAAAAATGCACATGATCATCTCCTTAGATGTTCAAAAATTCTTTTACAAAATAAAACACCCTTTTATGATAAAGTTCTTGGAGCAATCAGGGATACAAGAACATACATAAATATATAAATGGAAAGAAATCTAAAGCGATCCCACTGAAATCAAGAACAAGACAAGGCTGTCCACTCTCTCCATATCTATTCAGTATAGTACATGAAGCTTTAACTAGAGACAACAAAAGGAGATTAAGGGGGTACAAATCAGAAAAGAAATAAAACTCCAATCATTCACTGATTTGATGATATAATAGTATATATAAGTGACCCTAAAATCTCTACCAGGGAACTCCTAAAACTCATAAACACCTTTAGTTATGGAGCAGGATATAAGATTAACTTAAAAAAATTAGTAGCCCTCCTCATACAGATGATAAATGGACTGGGAAAGAAATCAGTGAAACATCACCCTTCACAATAGACACAAATAACATAAAATATCTTGTGGTAACTCTAACAAAACAAGTAAAAGACCCATATGACAAGAAATGTAAATGTTTGAAGAAGACACCAGAAAAATAGGAAGATATCCCAAAGCTCTTGGGTATGTAAAATTAACATAGTAAAAATGGCAATCTTACCAAAAAGCAGTCTACAGATTCAATATAATGCAAATCAAAATATCAACAAAATTCTTCATAGACTTTCAAAGAAAAATTTTCAATTAAATATGGAAAATCAAAAAACCAATAATAGCCAAAATCATCCTTTACAGTAGAGGAACTTCTAGGGGCTTCACAGTCCCTGACTTCATACTCTACTATAGAGCTACAGTACTGAAAACAGCATAGTATTGGCATAAAAATAGACAGGAAGGCCAATGAAACTGAATTGAAGATGCAGATATCAATTCACACACCTACAAATACTTGATTTTTGACAAAGAAGTTAAAAATATAAAATAAGAAGGAAGCATATTTAACAAATGGTACTGACATAACTAAATATCAACATGTAGAAAAATTAAAATAGATCCATATCTATCCCCATGCACAAAACTCAAGTCCAAAGGGATAAAAGGCTTCAATATAAAGTCAGCTACACTGAACCTCATTGAAAAGAAAGCGGGAAGTACATTTTAATGCATTGGCGCAGGGGACCCCTTCATAAATATAACCCCCATAGCACAGACATTGAGAGCAACAATAAGTAAATGGGACCCCTGAAACTGAGAAGCTTCTGTAAAGCAAAAGACACGATGATAAAGATAAAATGGCAGCCAACAGAACGAGAAAAGATCTTCACCAACCCCATATAGGACAGAAGACTGATCTCCAAATAATACAAGAGACTTGACATCAAAAGAACAAATAATCCAATAAAAAATGGGTTACAGGCCTAAAGAGAGAACGCAGAACAGAGGAATCTCAAAGGGCTGAAAGACACTTAGGAGAATGTTCAACATCCTTAGACATCAGAGAAATGCAAATCAAAATAACTCTGAGATTCCACCTTACAACTGTCAGAATGGCTAAGATCAAAAACACTGATGACAGTTTATGCTAGAGAGGATGTGGGGTAAGGGGGAAACTCCTCCACTGCTGGTCAGAGTGCAAACTTGTACAGCCAGTTTAGATATCAGTAAGGCAATTTCTCAGAAAATGAGGGAACAATCTACCTCAAGATCCAGTAATACCACTTTTGGGTATATACCCAAAGGATGCTCAATCATACCACAAGGACATGTACTCAATTATGTTCATAGCAGCATTATTCGTAATAGGCATAACCGGGAAAAAACCTAGATGCCCCTCAACTGAAGAATGAATAAAGAAACTGTGGCATACAAAACAGAGTACTACTCAAAGGTAAAAACCAATGACATCTTGAAATTTACATGCAAATGGAAGTAACTAGAACAAAAATATCCTGAGTGAGGTACCCAGACTCAGAAAGATAAATATAGTATATACTCATTCATAAGTTGCTTTTAGACATAAAATGAAGAAGAACCAGCCTATAGTCCACAACACCAGAGATCCCAGACAACAAATGTGAGCCTAAGAGAGACATACAGAGATCTACATAGGAAGGAGAGAAAGGCAATAACTCTTGAGTAAATTGTGAGCATGCGGGTCACTGGAGAGGGTTAAAGGGGAAAAGGGAATGAAGAAAAATGTATAGCTCAATAAAAATGATTAAATAAACTCAATAAACACTTCAAGGTTTGTAATTACTTTCCTGATATTCCTAAAGCTGAGGATCTTACTTTCTTCACTACATTTTATATAAAATTTAATTCTTCACTACAAAATAATAAAATTAATATCCATGTGCAGAATTATATTTTTGCTCATAGGTTTATTCCTAGGCACCGACAATAATGTCTGATACATGATAAATGTGCAATATCTTCTGGCTCATAAGTTAGCTAGGATCTTTGAAGGCATAATTAGCCTCAAGTTCTCTTTTCTTACAAAGTGTATCACAGAACCTAGATAGGTGCTCAATTTGTGTGTAGTTTTCCTTTTCCTCACTGTTGATTTTAAAAATTGATCATTCCATGTCTTCATTATTGAAATACAAGTTTCTGCCTGTTTAAGAAAAGCCAGGGAAGAGAGCTATTTTCTCATGCCATATATCTAGGAATTTCATCTTTACAAAGTGCTTTATGAATCTTCAGCTTGGGACTAGTTTACTTAAGCAGTCTGCATTTTAGGATTATATTTTTTTTTGACCTGCTTCAAGTTTCCTGAATTTTTTTGCTTTGGCTAATTGGTAGTAGAAGTTGTAACAATCCATTAAGGAGAGTGAAGCCTTCTAAGGATGGAAGGACTTGTGATAGTCAATTTTGATTGTCAACTTTATGGGGTTTAGAATCACCTACCAGAGACATTTATATGTATCTGTTGTGGGTAGCATTGTGAGAAGGCTTAAAGGAGAAAAGAAAACCTACCCTGAATGTGGGTGACAACATTCCATCAGCTGAAGTTTAAGACAATTGTGTGAAGTATCAACATCACTTACTCTGCTTTCTGTTTGTGAGTGGAATCTGGTTAACATTCTCATGCTACAAATTAACCATGTAGAGCCCCTCTAACAGTGTCTTCCCTGCATTATGAACTGCATTATCGAATGATGAATGTAAGGAAATTGTTTCTTTCTTAAGTTGATTTTGGCACAACAATGTTAAGACTAACTAATAAAATGTCTGAAACAGTTTACATAGAAGTAAAAATTCATGTTTGACCTTAAATTCTAATAAATCTTTCTTTAATTTCTTTTTTAAAGTTATTCTTTGATGTTATTAAGACATATTCTTGTTATGCAGTTATGACTGTCATGGCACTAACTATGTCGCACAGACCACCCTAAAATCATGCTGATCTTCCTGACTCAGCCTAAATTCTATCTACAATAACCATGGAGTGTTAATATCTCTATGGTAGGTTATGGAATTGTTTGGGTAAAAGTTCAAGAGTGAAATAGCTAAGTTATATGCTAGTTTTAGTTTAATTTTTTTTGTTAAATCTCTGAACTGATTTCCAAACTAGCTGTATTAGTTTGCACCCTCATATATAGTGACTAAAGTTTCCTCTATCTCCATATCCATTCTAATATGTATCATCAAGTTTGTTGATAACAGCAATTCTGACTGGAATAAGGTATATTCTCAGTGTAGTTTTAATTTGAATTTCCCTGATGCATAGAGATATTGAACATGCTTTAAAATAGTTATTGGCAATTTGTGTTTAATTTTTTAATGGTATCTTCAGCTCTTTTGCCCTTGTGTTGATTGGAAATTTGTTTCCCTATAATTTAATTTATTATTTATTTGTAAATTTTGGATCTCTCCCCGTTGTCTGAAGTCTAGAAGGTATGGATTTTCTCTAATTCTGTGGGTTATCCGTTTATTCTGATGGTTATTTTTTGATTTACAGAGTCTCATGTTTTCATGTAATCCAATTCTTTGTTAGTTAGTGTGAGTTCCTATGCTATTCACACTTTATTCAAAATGTGCTTGCCCAGACGCACCCAGGAGGAGTAGAAGACTGGAAATTATCAAATTGAGGGCAGAAATCAACAAAACAGAAACACAAAAAACAGTCCAAAGAATCAATGAAACAAAAAGTTGGTTCTTGGAGAAAATCAACAAGATCGACAAACCCCTTTCCAAGCTAATTTAAAGACAGAGAGAGAACATGCAAATAAATAAGATCAGAAATGAAAAGGGGGACATAACCACAGACACAGAGGAAATTCAAAGACTCATTAGATCTTACTACAAAAGCCTGTATGCCACAAAACTGGAAAATGTAAAAGAAATGGACATTTTTTTAGATAAGTACCATATACCAAAGCTAAACCAAGACCAGTGTGAACTATCTAAATAGACCTGTTAGCCGTGAAGAACTAGAAAATGTTATCAAAAATCTCCCTTCCAAAAAAAGCCCAGAACCAGATGGTTTCGATGCAGAATTCTACCAAAACTTCCAAGAAGACCTAATACCTATACTCCTTAATGTATTTCACAACATAGAAACAGAAGAGTCATTGTCAAATTCCTTTTATGAAGCTACATTCACCCTGATACCAAAACCACACAAAGACCCAATCAAGAAAAAAAGAATTACAGACCTATCTCACTCATAAATATCGATGCAAAACTTCTCAATAAAATACTGGCAAACTGAATCCAAGAACACATTAGAAAAATTATCCATTATGATCAAGTAGGCTTCATCCCAGAGATGCAGGGCTGGTTCAGCATACTCAAATCTATCAATGAAATCCACCATATAAATAAACTGAAAGAAAAAAAAAACATATGATCATTTCATTAGATGCTGAAAAAACATTCGATAAAATTCAACACCCCTTTATGATAAAGGTCTTGGAGGGATTAGAGATACAAGAGTCATACCTACAATAAAAGCTATTTACAGCAAGCCGACAGCTAACATTAAATTAAACGGAGAAAGACTCAAAATCATCCCACTAAAATCAGGAACACGACAAGGCTGTCCACTTTCTCCATACCTCTTCAATATAGTGCTTGAAGTTCTAGCAATAGCAATAAGACAACATAAGGGGATCAAGAGGATTCGTATCGGAAAAGAAGAAGTTAAGCTCTCGTTATTTGCAGATGATATGATACTATACATAAGTGACCCCAAAAACTCTACCAAAGAACTCCTACAGCTGATAAACACCTTTAGTAATGTGGCAGGATACAAGATCAACTCCAAAAAATCAGTTGCCTTTGTATACACTAAGGATAAGGAAACAGAGAGGGAAATCAGAGAAGCATCACCTTCAATGATAGCCACAAATAGCATAAAATATCTTGGTGTAACTCTGACCAAGGAAGTGAAAGATCTATTTAACAAGAACTTTAAGTCTTTGAAGAAAGAAATTGAAGAGGACACCAGAAAATGGAAGGATCTCCCTTGCTCTTGGATTGGGAGAATCAGCACAGTAAAAATGGCAATTCTACCAAAAGCAATCTATAGATTCAATGCAATCCCCATCAAAATCCCATCAAAATTCTTCACAGAGCTAGAGAGGACAATAATCAATTTTATAAGGAAAAGCAAAAAACCCAGGATAGCCAAAACAATCTTATACAATAAAGGATCGTCTGGAGGCATTACCATCCCTGACTTCAAACTCTGCTACAGAGCTACAGTATTGAAAACAGTTTGGTATTGGCACAAAAACAGAGAAGTCGACCAATGGAATCGAATAGAAGACCCTGACATTAACCCACAAACCTATGAACACCTGATTTTCGATAAAGAGCTAAAAGTATACAATGGAAAAAAGAGAGCATCTTCAACAAATTGAGCTAGCAAAACTGGATGTCAACCTGTAAAAGAATGAAAGTTGATCCATATCTATCACCATGCACAAAACTCAAGTCCAAGTGGCTTAAAGACCTCAATATCAGTCTGAACACACTGAACCTGATAGAAGAGAAAGTGCAAAGTACTCTACAACAGATGGGCACAGGAGACCACTTCCGACGTATAACCCCAGCAGCACAGACATTAAGGGCCTCATTGAATAAATGGGACCTCCTGAGACTGAGAAGCTTCTGTAAAGCAAAGGACACTGTCGCTAAGACACAAAGGCAACCCACTGACTGGGAGAAGATCTTCACCAACCCCACAACTGACAAAGGTCTGATCTCCAAAATATATAAAGAACTCAATAAACTAGACCGTAAAAGGCTAAACAACCCAATTATAAAATGGGGCACTGAGCTGAACAGGGAATTCTTAACAGAAGAAGTTCACATGGCCAAAAGTCACTTAAGGTCATGTTCAACTTCCTTAGCGATCAGGGAAATGCAAATCAAGACAACTTTAAGATATCATCTTACACCTGTCAGAATGGCTAAAATCAAAAACACCAATGATAGCCTTTGCTGGAGAGGTTGTGGAGAAAGGGGTACACTCATCCATTGCTGGTGGGAATGCAAACTTGTGCAACCACTTTAGAAATCTGTGTTTCGTGTTCTCAGGAAATTCAGGATCAACTTACCAAAAGGACCCAGCAATACAACTCTTGGGAATATATCCAAGGAGGCCTTATCATGCAACAAAAGTATATGCTCAACTATGTTCATAGCAGCATTGTTTGTAATAGCCAGAACCTGGAAACAATCTAGATGCCCTTCAATGGAAGAATGGATGAAGAAAGTATGGAATACATAAATATTAGAGTACTACTCAGCAGTAAAAAACAAGGACTTCTTGAATTTTGCATGCAAATGGTTGGAAATAGGAAACACTATCCTGAGTGAGGTAAGTCAGACCCAAAAAGATGAACATGGGATGTACTCACTCATATTTGGTTTCTAGCCATAAACAAAGAACATTGAGCCTATAATTAGTGATCCTAGAGAAGCTAAGTAAGGAGAACCCAAAGAAAAACATATAGGCATCCTCCTGAATATTAACCTTCATCAGGCGATGAAAGGAGACAGAGACCCACATTGGAGCACCAGACTGAAATCTCAAGATCCAAATCAGGAGCAGGACAGAGAGCACGAGCAAGGAACTCAGGTCTGCGGGGGTGCACCCACAAGCTGAGACAATGGGGATGTTCTATCGGGAACTCACCATGGCCAGCTGGCCTGGGTCTGAAAAAGCCTGCGATAAAACCAGATTCGCTGAACATAGAGGACAATGAGGACTACTGAGAAGTCAAGAACAATGGCACTGGGTTTGATCCTACTGCACGTACTGGCTTTGTGGGAGCCTAGGCAGTTTGGATGCTCACCTTACTAGACCTGGATGGAGGTGGGGGTTCCTTGGACTCCCCACAGGGCAGGAAACCCTGATAGCTCTTTGGGCTGACGAGGGAGGGGGACTTGATTGGAGGAGGGGGAGGGAAATGGGAGGCAGTGGCGAGGAAGAGACAGAAATCTTTAATAAATAAATAAATTAAAAAAAAAAAAGTCCGTCCTCCCACAGGACAGGGAACCCTGATTGCTCTTAGGGTTATCGCTGACGCTGACGAGGGAGAGGGACTTGATCGGGGGAAGGGGAGGGAAATGGGAGCCGTTGGCGGGGAGAAGGCAGAAATCCTTAAAAAATAAATAAAAAATATAAAACAAAAAAATTTAAAAAAAATAAAATACATAACCAAATAAATAAATAAATAAACCAGTCAAAAAATGTGCTTGCCTCCCCTAAATCTTGAAGGGTATTTTCTATATTTTCATCTAGAAATTTCAGTGTTCCTGGTTTAAAATATGGACTTTGATCACTTTTAAATTGATTTGTATACAAAGTCAAAGATTTTAAACCTAGTTTCATGTTTGTGCAGGCAGAAATTGAGTTTGCCAGCACCAATTGTTTAACAAAATATCTTTTCCTCAAAGTATGTTTTCAAAAACTGTATCAAATGTTAAGTGGGTATAAACTTGTCATTTTATGTCCTGGTCCTCTATTCTATTCCACTGGTCTACCTGTCTATTTCTATGCCAGTTAGAGGTCGTCTTTAACACTCTGGTTCTGTAATATAATTTGACCTTGTGCATTATAATACCTCCAGCATTATACTTATGATTGTTTTGGATATCAGTGGTATTTTTGTGATATAGTACGATTCTTATATAATGTTATACCAATTGATGCTATATTTTCTAAGGTCTTAGGATATAATTATAAAAATAACAAGGAATTTCTTGAGGTACTCAATATTATTTCTTATTCATGTACCCTTTCAATTTTGTGTCTGGATTCCTTAAAATGTGAACCCAGACCTGAAAAAAATATCTATATTATCAGTAGCTATTAATCTTTTCTTGAATGTAAGAAGGCTCAAATAATCAAATTATACTCAGTTTCTATTTTTTCTTATAATTTAAGACACTTCTTGGAATTTAAGAACCTTTTATATAATATACCAAAACCATGGTCTCACTAAATTGATTGCTTCTTGAAGGCACTTTTCGTTAATTACCTTGTAATCTTAGAAAGAGTTAAAATGACAAAACTGCATGCCTACAGAGAATTCTGTTTCAGACCAGATGTTTTATGGTATCAAAAGGCTGGGAACAAAAATCTGGCAACTGTCTTTTGGTGTAGCCTAGTCCAAGAACATTCTTATGAGTCTTTGAAGGCTAGTGACTGGCAAGTGAACTGGTATTCTTAAAAAAATACACTGGTAAAGATCAGATTCCAAAAACACAACACTGAAATTTAATGTAAATAAAAAAATTAGAAAATAATATGAATCAGTTTGTAAAGACCAAGTGAAGAAAGACAAAGTCATTAAAAATTATCTTGGGCTCGTAAGTTTAATTCATTTGACAATGTTTCAATTATATTTTATGGCAGAATTTTTAGGCTAGTAAATCAGAGAGATTTCATCTTAGTTTTAGATAAACAGCTGAAAAATATCCTGTAAGATTGTCAATGGCTAAGATGTTAAAATATAAACCAAATGAGTACATTGTTTGGTGAAATTTCAGAGTATACTTGGGCTATCAAAATAAGAACTCATTGCTAATATTTCAATTTAAGAGTATTGCTAAGATACTTTCTGTTTGATATTTTAACATTAAAATTGAATGTAGTTGTGGAACATTTGTTAAATTTATAAATGATATGAGAGCAAAACCATAAAAGAAATGCCAGTAACTTTTAAATTGTCTCATGAGTGGGCCTTACATTTAAATGGAGGGTTGTTGATCATCTCAAAATTCAAGTGACACTATTGCACACTTGGGGATAACTTCCAATGCTGGTTGTTGATGTAGTTCATAGAATTTACAGATGCATAGGGCTATTAGTTTCCTCCCTTGAGAGCTTGTACAGCTAGATATTAGGGAGGAGGCATATAGTTTAGTTCCAGCACATTTTTCATAATTTCTGTGTCAAAATCCTGTGATCTCTTCAGTAATACTGTCTTACCTTCAAGTTATGGGAGGCAACCAAGGACAATGGCAATAACTTGTATTACTTTGTGTGGCTCTTTATCTTCCCTTACCAATAACTCAAAGGGATGTTTCCCATGTCTGCTACTTAGGTTTTTATTAAATAGTTTATGACTATTAGAAAAACATTACCCCAAGTGGTATAACATTTTCTTTTAACACAGATGTTTATGCACACACATACACACACGCACATGCACGCACAGAAAATCTCTGTGTGTATATAAATATACACTTACATATATTATATATGTATTTTAAATAAATATAAAATAATAATTTCCTACTATATTTTTCAAACATCCTTATTGTCATTTATCCCTTTCTTCACCCTTCCCATATATATTACCCCCTGACTTCCACTGGATCAAAGACCTCAATGCAGAATCTGAAATGGTCAAACTGTTGGAAGAAAACTTAGGCAATTCCCTTAGAAGGTAAAGGTGTTGTGAAAGACTTTCTCCTTCATTCTTTTAACATAAATCTGCATACAAATTTCTTGAATGTATGTTTCCTGTTATATTTCTTTTGTCATGGAACTTTCTGAGATTTTAATAAACTGCTCCTCCGTCTTTCTTTCTTTGAGTTTTATTCTGTCAATACATGCCATGACTTTCTGCCTTCATGTCTTAGATACTTCAGGAAAATATTATAGAGGATGTGAAAGCTTGTATTGATTGTCAACTTGACAGGGTCTGGAATCACCTAGAAAACAATTCTTTGTACATGTCTACATTCCTGACTCTGCTATGACTATGCCTGTGGGAAAAATTATCTTTTCTTGTCACAAGCATGAGGCAATTAGCTAACATAGATGTTCTTTTCTAGATAGGTGGTAACTTCCTCAATTTTGGAAATGTTCAAGACTTAGGGTAATATCTGAGCAATACCTTTGCAAGAGTGACAGGTACATCATTTTCTACTCTCATCTCTAATATATCTCTTCCATAAAATATGTATCTTTTTGGTTTCTCATTTATTTAAGCTACTAGATTAGGACTTCTTTGGGTATAACCATGTCTTTTTCAACACTGTCTATGGCACATGTGTTCCTGGAACAGACTCAACCTACAAACAAGATGAGAAATTAATGCATCATATAATGTTGCCCTTGATGATACTTATATACCAGAAAGAAGCAAGTTACATAGCTACATTAGAATTATCTCCCTTAAATACTATGACTATATACTCAAGCTTTCAGAAAACTTTACATATGTGCTTTTGGGGATGAAATGTAAGAAAATACACATGTTGCATTTCAGGTGTTGTGAGTCAGGTCTTTAGTTGATTTCTTGAATCTCTGGGCATTTCTGTTTTTGAGTAACATACTAAGCTCTATAATTTCCATAGCTACTTCTTCCCATTTCTTTCTTCTCAGTTCTCAGAGGATCTCAGATTCCATATTTTCCATATCCTATTTTCCATATCATACACCATACTATATTTCATTTGGATGTACCAAAAGGACACAAACATGGTATTACTAGACAAACAGAAAATCATATTAAAATTGGTAGATCTGCCATAGAATAACCATATGATTAGACAAACTCCTTCTTTCATTTTTGTGGTCATAATTCACACTTTTACTATTGTTAAATATTATTTTGAATTACAGGAAAAGATTGACTTCCTTGCGAGGGATGCACCCACCCACTGAGACGGTGGGGCTGATCTAATGGGAGCTCACCAAGGCCAGCTGGACTGGGACTGAAAAAGCATGGCATCAAACCGGACTCTCTGAACATGGCGGACAATGAGGGCTGACTGAGAAGCCAAGGATAATGGCACTGGGTTTTGATCCTACTGCATGTACTGGCTTTGTGGGAGCCTAGTCTGTTTGGATGCTCACCTTCCTAGACCTGGATGGAGGGGGGAGGTCCTTGGACTTCCCACAGGCCAGGGAACCCTGACTGCTCTTTGGTCTGGAGAGAGGGGGGGAGGAGAGTGGGGGGAGGGGGAGGGAAATGGGAGGCGGGGAGGAGGCAGAAATTTTTAATAAAAAAAATTAAAAAATAAATAAAAATAAAAAAGATTGAAACCATAAAATTTATGGAAAACAGGCATAATGGAAAAGTATTTGCTTTTGTAACTTCTGATGCTTAATGATACCATCAACAAATTTGATTTTTTTAAGGCTTGTAAGATGGCTTTGTGGTGAAGAGCATTTTCTGCTCTTCTAGTTCAGTTCCTAACACCCACATCAAGTGGAGAGTGAGGACCTTTAACACCACCTCCACAAATATCTGATCCCTCTGGCTTCCTCATGCACTAGCATCCACAAGCATGCACTCACATGTGCATAATTAAAATAATGAAAATAATTTTTTTAAAGCAGCATCCCGAAACCTCACACTATTAGTGGCCATTAACATGAAGTAAAAACGGCGCTTTGTAAACAAGATATGTAGTCTGCTGGATTACAAAGTGGTAATGGAAGTAAATAGGGAAGTGGAACTTTATGGTTTATGGATAAAACATTGATGGTAGTGGAGCAATTTTTGCCATGGTAGAAACTCTGAAAGAAGAATATTGATAATGGTGAATATGATGGCAGAAGAGGTAGTTAAGCAGGCTATGATGGTTGGTATAATGAATTCAAAGGTAGTAATGGCAACTATAATGGTAGACCTGATTATAGTACTAAAACAGAATATAGTGGTGGTAAACAATGATACAGAAATCAAAATGCTAGTTATAGTGATATGGGAGGAGGGCTAAATGGTTGTAATAAAGAAATGTTTTCTGCAGGTAAATATGGTGGCAATGGGAACCACAATGATTTTTGGAAGTTATAATAGAGAGCAGCAATAATACTATGCACCGATGAACAGAGGGAGTTCTAATAAAAGAAATTTAGTTAATCACTATGGTAGTGGCTATGGTTTCTGGTGGTTCAAATGGTTAATATAGTAACATAAAGTTTTCACCTCAAGAAAAATGGGACTACTAATCATCCCAAATACATTATAACTACTAAAATTTTTCCACAGAAGTAATGATGGTCCTCAGTCAAAAAATTACTGCAGATTAATCAGAAAAGATTTCTTGTCCAGGACCATGATAGCCACCATTTACTAAAACTGCTGCTATTGATAAAAAGCAATGTAGTGTCAATTATATGTACTTTCCCGGAACCTTTCATCTGTTGTAATTTTGATTACAATAGAAATGTTTATATTCTCAAGTGATTTGTGGCAGTAATAACAGGGATAAAAAAATTTGAGATTGTTTTTAACTTTTCAAAAAGAAGGAGAAAAAGAAGAAAAAAGAAAGAAAGAGAGACAGAAAGAGAGAAAGAAGAAAAGAAAGGAAGGGTGGGAGGGAGGAAAGGAAGAAGGAATAAAGGAAGGAAGAAAGAAAACAAAAAAGAGAAAGAAAAACACAACATCAGATGAAGTCTGAGGGTTTCATTAATTCAAAGTTCTATTGGTAATGAATAATCAGTATTGTTCTAGAGCTTAAAGTACCAGTCACTTATTGAATGATTTTCAATGTGTAGAAGAGGTTGAACTATTTGACACATGAGATCAATAGCATCACCCAACAGTTTGTAATAGCATATCCTTACACTGAAGAATATATAAGCCTGAGTCAACCATATGGAGAAAATATAAAATAAGACCACAGTAAAATAGCACATGGGATCATTGAAGAGGTTCTTTTTGCTTTAGAAATTTCAATATATAATAGCATTTTAGACTTTTTATTCACATAACCACAACATGTGGATCTAAATGGAGATTATTTCTGATTTATAACCAAAAGAATGATAAACCTTTTGCTTTAATAAGCTATCAAAAATGAGAGGGAAAATAGGGAGAAGAAAATAAGATCCAAAAAAATAAAATTGAAAATAAACAGTGAGGCATTATAATTTATACCATAAAAGTCCAAAGGATAACTATAAAATTCTTAGAAAATTAATTGCTAACAAATTAGAAAATCTAAAATTCTATAAATTCCTGAACACATATCACATATCAAAATCAAAACAATTTAATTAATTTAGATCTTCTTCCTTTGTCAGTTAGTAAATTTTGTTAAGGGTTTGTCAAACTTACTGAGTTTGTCAAAGAGCCAACTCTTGTTTCATCAACTCTTTGAAGTTTTTTTGCTTTTATTTTATTTCTTTCAGTTCTGATTTTCAGGTAATGAATAGAGTTAGAAAAAAAACATACTGAGTGAATTAACACAGACCCACAAAGACAGATATAGTGTGGATAGCTTAGATGTGAATGTTACCTGTGAAGTCTTTGATAAGCAGGCTACAATCCATATAACCACAGAGATCATGTATAGAGCAAGGGATCAGGGGTGGTGAATAGATTTATTTCCCTATGAAGGGAAGATGGTGGGGATGAAGAAACTACAGAGAGAATCAGCTAAAACTAAGGATAATTTAGGGACTGTGTGGAAATAATACAATTGAAGTTTCTTAAAACATGAACATATATGAAAAAATTTAAAGAGAATCACAAAATTCCAGGGGAGACAGAGCCCCAGCTAGATATCTCTTGACACCAAATGAAACATTCCATTTCATAAAAGGGTTTTATCTATAAGAGTTGCTGATTAAAGGGATCCCTGGAGTACCACCAAACAATTCAGGCTATTGTCAAAGCTAATGGTTGCTTTCTGCAAACTAATAGTTACACACTATTGCTGGTGACAACACCTACACAATTCACTGAACATAGAGGAATTGAGCTTGTGCCTACTTGAGCCTTAACAACTTTTGAGTATTGTTCATGGTACTGGAAGATACTCTATTCATTACCAAAGGAGAAAGATAAACACCAACCCAGCTACAAACCCTTTGATCGACAATGGTGACCTGCTTTCAGATATGCTAGTAAAATGGTATTACAAATCTTGTCAGAGTTGTCTTGATTTGCATTTCCCTGATCGCTAAGGAAGTTGAGCATGATCTTAAGTGTCTTTTGGCGATTTGAACTTCTTCTGTTGAGAATTCTCTGTTCAGCTCAGTGCCCCATTTTATAATAGGGTTGATCATCCTTTTATGGTCTAGTTTCTTGAGTTCTTTATATATTTTGGAGATCAGACCTTTGTCAGTTGCGGGGTTGGTGAAGATCTTCTCCCAGTCAGTGGGTTGCCTTTTTGTCTTAATGACAGTGGTCTTTGCTTTACAGAAGCTTCTCAGTCTCAGGAGGTCACATTTATTCAATGATGCTCTTAATGTCTGTGATGCTGGGGTTATATGTAGGAATTGGTCTTACATATGTCAGACTGGCTAAAATAAAAAAAAAAAAACACCAATGATAGCCTTTGCTGGAGAGGTTGTGGAGAAAGGGGTACACTCATCCATTGCTGGTGGGAATGCAAACTTGTGCAACCACTTTGGAAATCAGTGTGGCAGTTTCTCAGGAAATTCGGGATAAACCTACCCCTGGACCCAGCAATACCACTCTTGGGAATATACCCAAGAGATTCCCTATCATACTACAAAAGTATATGCTCAACTATAGCAGCATTGTTTGTAATAGCCAGAACCTGGAAACAACCTAGATGCCCTTCAATGGAAGAATGGATGCAGAAAGTATGGAATATATACATATTAGAATACTACTCAGCAGTAAAAAACAATGACTTCTTGAATTTTGCATACAAATGGTAGGAAATAGAAAACACTATCCTGAGTGAGGTAAGCCAGACCCAAAAAGAGGAACATGGGATGTACTTACTCATATTTGGTTTCTAGCTCAATGTCCTATAATTCTTGATCCTAGAGAAGCTAAATAAGAAGGTGAACCCAAAGAAAAACATATAGGCATCCTCCTGAATATTAACCTTGATCAGGCTATGAAAGGAGACAGAGACAGAGACCCACATTGGAGCACCAGACTGAAATCTCAAGGTCCAAATCAGGAGCAGAAGGAGACAGAGCATGAGCAAGGAACTCAGGACCGCGAGGGGTGCACCCACACACTGAGACAATGGGGATGTTCTATGGGGAACTCATCAAGGCCAGCTGGCCTGGGTCTGAAAAAGCATGGGAAAAAAACGGCTCGCTGAACATTGCGGACAATGAGGACTGCTGAGAACTCAAGAACAATGGCACTGGGTTTTTGATCCTACTGCATGTTCTGGCTTTGTGGGAGCCTAGGCAGTTTGGATGCCCACCTTACTAGACCTGGATGGAGGTGGGCGGTCCTTGGACTTCCCACAGGGCAGGGAACCCTGATTGCTCTTTGGGCTGGAGAGGGAGGGGTGCTTGATCGGGGGAGGGGGAGGAAAATAGGAGCCGGTGTCAGGGAGGAGTTAGAAATCTGTATTAAATAAATAAATAATAAAAAATAATAAAAGTCTTGTCAGAGTAATGAACCAATAAATGGTTGAATTTAAGGCTCACTACAATACATGGAATCTATACATAACACTGATCAAGTGACCATGGACCTGAGACAAGACACAAAAGGGACCTAAGGGAAATCAAAATATTGTTCTATTAGGAGCACATACAATAAAATGACTCCTGATGATATTATACTATATCCACAGGTCAGTCAGTGTCTTGCTCAGTCATTGTTAATGAAGCTTCCTCATACAGTATATTGAAACAAAAATGAGACTTACAGCTGTACAATGTACAAATAGTGACAGACCTTATAATACTCAGTTATAAAAGGGATATCTTTATCAAACCCCACTGCTCAGAGAGCCCTTTGGAAAAGGAGGAAAAAATACTAAGAACAAGTGGTTATGGAGAGCATCAAGAAAACAAGGCTTTTCAAACACAGAGGATAAGGCATATATGATGTCCTGGAAATTATGGTACCATGCACAAGGCCTTCAAGGTTCTACACAAGATGGGGAATCAGGCCTTAGATTTGAAGTGTTCTGAATTCCCATTATTAACTCAGAAGCTATCTCCAATTGATTAACCACTCACAATGGAAAAATTAGTTTTCTCCAATGTCATCTCACTGAGGGATACAAACCACTAAGTACAGATTCCATCTCCAGCAGTAGATGGCCACCACAAAACAATGAAATTTTAAAATTTCCTTATCTTATAATACTTTGTCTATGAGTTATTTTTCTTTATTCTCACTTTTCTGTCGTAGGATATGATTTTAAGATGTGTTACATTTGTTTATAGTGAGAAACATTTGTATTAATGACACAAAGATTTGTCATATTCTTTTATGTTATTTTTAACTCTGTGAAGCTGTCTCAAACATGTTATTGTCTAATAAAGAGTTGAACATCTAATAGTGAGGCAGGAGAAAGATTAGGCAGGGCTGGCAGGTAAAAAGAATAAAGAGAAGGAAAAATCTGGAGAAGGAAGAGCAAAAGAACAAGAAGAGCAGGTACTGGTAGCCAGTCACCCAGCCACCCAGCCAGCCACAGGGTAAGTATTAAAGTAAGATGTACAGAAGTAAGAAAATGAAAAGTACAAGAGGCAAAAGGTAGATGGGATAAGTTAAGAAAAACTGGCTAGAAACAAGCCAAGTTAAGGCTGGCTTTGTAAGAAAGAGTAAGACTTGCTGTATAATTTATTTGGGATCTGGATGGTAGAACTCCCAAAAGTGTTTTATGGGACTGCTGTGTGTGCAAATGTCTATGTCTCTGCATCTAGATGTGTTTTGTGCTATTTCTTTGTAAATTTTCCTCCTATTTGTTTATTTTGTTCTATTTCATTTTGTTTGTTTTAGTTGTATCTTATTTTATTTCTTCATTTGTTTTGTTGTTTTGAGACAAAGTTTCTTCTGTGTAGCCTTCCCTGGCTGTCGTGGAAATTGCTCTGTATACAAGGCTGATCTTGAACTCAGAGATTCACCTGCCTCTGCTATCTGAGTGCTGAGATAAAGGCACGTGATATGACTACCCAACAAGCCTTTATATGTATATATACATATGTGTGAGTATTATGTATAAAAATATATGTGTGTGTATGTGTGTATTATTTTCAGATATTTGCTTGTTTTATATAAAAAAGGAGAAAATAAAGAGAGTAGATTTTGTTGAGTGAAGTTAGGGGTATCTGAGAGGAGTTGGAAGGGAAACTAAAATCAGAATATATAGAATAAAATGTGGGGTCAAGCCTCAGCAGATTCTTACATTCCAGGGTAAGGGCATGAAGATTAGGAATATAAGGCAAAAGGAACAGAAATACAGAGACACAGGATAGTACCAGGAGGGCAATCCAATGAATACTTAATGTTCACATGTTTATTTCTTATGATCTTTAAATACCCCAATCCAAAAAAAGCAAAAGAATTTTTATCATAATACATGGAACAAACAATGTGATTACCACCTTAATAGAAAATACACCAAGTAAACACACCTTAGGTCAAGATATCTTTGTTAGTACTCACACCTGAAGTCAAATCTCCTGCCAATAACCTCAAAGGGGCAAGACTAGGTCTGAACTCCCTGACCTTTAGTCAAGGTAGAATGGATCTACTTCTGTGAGCTCCCACATATTCCTCCCATTTTAATTAATTTATTAAAGCCTGTCCTTTACTACAGGACAGACGACTGTGCCTGAATTAGGTAGCCTTCTTCCACTTTCTAGACTTAACCATCATTGGTACATACATTTTATAATGTATGTCCTGTTTTTCTTTGGTTACCTGGAGGAAAAAAGATTTAGGGTTAAAGGAGAGAGCATCTCTAAAACTGTGCACTTCTGAGCCAGCTTTCTGTCAAGAGAGTTCAACAACAACTAGAAAATCATATGCAAGCAGATAATGATTTGTGATATACATGCTGCAACTCCCAGAACATCTCCTAATATAGGAGCCCAGGATAACCAAGATAGAATGATCTTTTTAAATTGGTACAGGATGTCTTTAACAGTTTTTAACTGCATCAAAATCCAAATTTGTCTTATTAAATATATTAAGTTTAGGAACTTGACGATATTTTGTCATTTTTTTTTCAGATAAGCTCTAACATTTTTCTAATCAATAACATTTTCATAGTGAACCAAAACAGTTACAAACATTAACAGGTATAATTCTAGTACAGAAATTAACAATAAGCACACAATTTGTCAAATTATGATTCCCTTAAGCCTGTTCTAGTCAAAAGATAAAAAAGATTTCTGTGATGGGTCAACTATAAGTCTTTTTCCTTTACTATAGTCCAATTGTATTGCTGATTTTCACTTTCAAATGTAAGTTCAAACTGCCCCAGTCTCTGAGTAGCATCACAGTTTCATGTCATTCCTCCTCATTTCTAAGTAGGGACTTGCTTCAGTCAGTCTCTGCATCCATAATAGTGTTCCAATGCTTTAAAAAGTCTCTATCCAGCAGAGAGGGAATGTTCTCAGGTCTCAGTTCTGAGGTTTTTTATTTCAAAAGCCAACTTAATTCAACTGGTAAAATGAGTTCTGTGTCCCAAGATATAGTAAGGATAAACTACCTAACAATCAGTCAGTGTTCTTGGGCTGCCTGCCTCCAAAGCAAATTGATCTCACTAAGGTCTGGAAGTTTGTGTAGTAGGTCCACCAAGAATCTGGGAATCACCAGCCATCACCTTGATCTTACTTCCTTTCTCAGACTGCAGCATGACTTTAGAGAATCAAAAATGCAGGTTCAGAAGTCTCACTCCTACTCTTTCGTGGGCACCAGCAGCTATGATGCAATCAGAGCCAGCATCCTTCTGTGGCACTTACCAGACCAATCATTCTGGATACCATCATGCCTCATTCTTGTGTCCTGTGGGAAAAAAATACAACATGCCCTCATTACCGTATTAAAACAGGGCCAGGTCCTGTCAATAATCCAGTGCTAGTGTCTTTCCATTTTGCTTTGATGAAGGTCTCTCTGGTGCCTTTATGCCAAAATCTATCTGTGGCAGATTACTCACAGGTATGCACATTCAAGAAATTTAGAGTAAGAAGGCATGATTTAAGGCATTATCTTTTGAATTTGTGTTTTCAAGGAGCCATGGGCATACTCCACAATTCGTTGTCCTTGAGGATTATAAGGAATGTCTGTTTTATGTTCAGTATTCCATTGGAAACAAATTGCTGAAATGCTTTACTAACATATGTGGACCCATTATCCATCTTTATAATTTTAGGGATTCCCATATATGGAAAACAGTTTAAGCAATGAGTTATTACATGCTTGGTGGCTTCTTCAGTCTGTGCAGAGGCTACTAAGAAATCGGAATATGTATTAATTGTCACATGTACATATCTTAATTTGTCAAGTTCTATAACATGAATAACATCCATTTGCCATAAATGATTAGGAAGCAAACCTTGAGGATTTACTCCCAGATGAGGTACAGGTAAATATTGTGGGCATATATCACATTGTTTAACAATCTGATGAGCAATTTCTCTTGGTAATACAAATTATTTTTTTAACTTTAACTATTTTGATGATGTAAAGCATGTTATCACTGAGCAAGCTCGACGTGACATAAAACAATCAACTGATTAAGTTTATCAGCTAAAGCGTTACCTTCAATAAATGGACCAGAAAGATTTGAATGTGTTTTAAAATGATCCATAAAGCATGGCAGTTTTCTTCAATGAATGGCATCTTGAATTTGCTGAAACAGCATTTAACCTGATTATTATTAGTCCTAATGTAATGGTCTATCCTATTCCTTTAAGAGACAAGCCATGCTCATTCCCTCATGCCTCCTGACGCTGTCAAGGCAAGCTGATCTTCAGCTTCCAGCTTGAGTCTTTTCTTCTCTGTCTTTCTCTCTCTCTCTCTCTCTCTCTCTCTCTCTCTCTCTCTCTCTCTCAGAGGCTGCTTCTGTCTCTCCCTTCTCCCACTTCTCCCCTTTCCCTCTCTGTTTCTCTCTCTGTTTTTTCTCTCTCTCTTACTCTCTGCTCTTCCCCCTTCTCCCCTTCCCTTTCATAACCCACTAAATAAATATCAAGTTCACTCTACGTGGCAAGCCTATCCATCTCTGTCTCTAACCAGCCACACAGCTTCCTGCCTGGGACCGGGCTGCTGTTGTGGCCTGCTGTGGTCTCTGGACCTGCTGCCCACTGCCTGCTGATGCTCAGTGACCTGTGGCATGATCTCCAGCCCTGCTGCCCACTACTGCCACTCACGGACCTGCAGCATTTTACTTAAACCATTACACCTAATTCATAGAACTTTTCCTTTTACCTCAAGAACTTTAAAGAGGTACTGCCTGATAATATATAAATTAAATGTCCTATTTGCAAAAATCTTGAATACTATAGCAACAGCTCACAGCTCAACTATTTGAGCTGAGGCTATATGTTTTCACTACATATTCTTTACCACCAACAACACATGCTGGTCTTCCACTGGAAGAAACATCTGTAAAAACTAACATAGCATTCTTTAAGGGATCTTTCATTACAATTTTTGGGAAAATAGAGGAATGTAATTTTATGAATTGCAGCAATCAATTAGCTGAAAAAATATTATCAATTTGGCTTACAAATTGAGCAAACAAAATTGCCCAAGAATTTTTATTTTGAAATAGTCAATCAAACTGATGTTTAATATAATGAACATTGATAACATTAAGCTTCCTACCAATAATTACCTAGATTCCAACTGGCTTTTCTTTTTTTTTAATTTATTTATTTATTAAGGATTTCTGCCTCCTCCCCGCAACCGCTTCCCATTTCCCTCCCCCTCCCCGATCAAGTCCCCCTCCCTCATCTGCTAGAAGAGCAATCAGGGTTCCCTGACCTGTGGGAAGCCCAAGGACAGCCCACCTCTGTCCAGGTCTAGTAAGGTGAGCATCCAAACTGCCTAGGCTCCCCCAAAGCCAGTACGTGCAGTTGGATCAAAAACCCACTGCAATTGTTCTTGAGTTCTCAGTATTCCTCATTGTCCGCTATGTTCAGCTAGTCCGGATTTATCCCATGCTTTTTCAGACCTAGGCCAGCTGGCAAAGACAAACACATAGGCATCCTCATGAATATTAACCTTCATCAGGCAATGAAAGGAGACAGAGACAGAGACCCGCATGGGAGCACCGGACAGAAATCTCAAGGGCCAAATGAGGAGCAGAAGGAGACGGAGCATGAGCAAGGAACTCAGGACCAACTGGCTTTTCTGTGCTAAACAAGCTACTGCTTCAAAATAGGGGTTTAATATCTTGACTGGCAAAATGGGAAGATGTATCCATTAAAGAGGACTATTTTTCCATAATACTATAGTGGGAATGAGTTTTATAGGTAATATACAAGGTTAATCATAAATAATAAAATGTACCTGTTGTTTCTGTGTTGCATGTTTGATCCACTCCATTCTCTGTCTTGCAGTGTCTATAAGGTGTCTGGTGGGACTTGGATCATTGTTCCCATTAGGGATTTTACTTAATGGCTCGAGGTCTCATGTAGAATATTTTAAATCAGGTTTCAGCCACTGAATATTTCCTTACACTCTCTGAAAATCATTCATAGTCTATACATTATCCCTTTCTAAATTCTAATTTCTGAGATTTAATTTCTTTAAGATATAGCATATGACCTAAATACTGGAAATGTAGGTGCCTTGGTACTTTCTTTGGGGCAAGTACTAACCCTGCATGGGTAAGACTCTGCTAAATGTAGCCAAATGTCTCAAGCAAATTCTTTTATTTTTATGAGCAAGCAAGATAACATCCATAAATGAAAAATATAAACTTGTGGAAATTGATTTCTGACACTTTATATAGCCTGAGTCACAAATTTCTGGCACAATGTAGTACTGTTTGCTATACCCTGAGGCAAGACATTCCAATGTTACCTTCTCATTGGTTCCTTGAAATTAACTGATAGAATACTAAGTGCAATTCTTTGACAATCTTGTGGTGTGAAAGGGATGTTAAAAAGATAATTCTTTAAATCTAAAATAATCTTACTGGTGTATTTGGTAGGAGAAGGCAACTCAGGCTGTAAAGCTCCAATCATCTGCATGGTCTGATTAATCTCTCTTAAATCTTATATCAACCTCCATTTTCCTCATTTCTTTTTATTCACAAACTAGAAGAATTTCATGGGGAATTGGAATGTAATGTCACCATTATCCAAATGTTCCTGCATTAACTGCTGGGAAGCTTATAATTTTTCTGTTAGAGGTCACTGATTTGCCCATACAGGCTTGTCATTTTTCTAGATAATTAAGTCTGTATGGAGTACAGGATTTTCAGTACCTCTCCTAAAAATAACCTAATCCTGCCCTGTGAGGCCTTTTGTTACTTATGCCCAGCCCTTGATTGGAAAACAACCCTTGTTGGAACATTTGATTAGCAATAACTGTGTTGGGGGAATATAAATATATCCTTATCTGAGTCTTAATGTCTTGGTCCTACAAATTAGCAGGTAAATGAGGAACAGTGTTTGGCCAAAAATTTCCTTTATGATTTCCTCTATCTCTCCAGTAAAACTTATTACTACTTTGTCCAGGATTTTGAGTTTGTCCAATCCCTTGTAACTGTGCAATAGTCTCCATTTTGGGCCACCTTGAAGACCATTGAGAGGCAGTTATAACAGAAATATCTGCACCAGTATGTAGAAGACCAGAAAAGCTTTTTTTCCATTTATAAACAAAGTGAGTTCTGCTCACTGTAGACTTATTGCTTGTAGCCAGTAAGTATCAGATGAACGAAACCCAGCTTCTCCTCTATTGCTTCTCTTAAACTTGATTTCTAGTATCCCTTTAGGAAGTACAATTAATTGTGCAACTCTCTGGTCTGTCTTTACCATAGAAATTCCATTAAATGATTGAGTTATAACCTTGATTTCTCCTTCAAAATCAGCATTTATGACTCCGGGAACAACAAGGATTCCTTGCTACTTCTCCCCAATAATAATCCTACAGTGGCTTCTAATAAAGGTCTATAAACCCCAGTGGGGAGAGCTTGTATACCCATTTCAAGAGTTAAAACTGTAGATTGAAAAGCTGAGATCAAACTCTTGCACTGCCTGGGATTGCTCTGCAAAGGTCCTGATTAAATGGATTCCCTTGTGGGGGAACAGACTGATGAATCACTCCATAGATTTGTCTTGGCATCTGAGGTGGGACCCTCTGCACATTTTCTGGAATGAGATTCCCTTGGGCATCTCACTTTGATCTGCATTCATTAATCCAATGTTTTCCTCTCCTGTATCTCTGGTATAATCTCAATTCCTTCCTCACCCCGAGGCTTATTCTTCTATCAGGGCAATGCTTCACACAAGGTCTCATTGGACCACACCCTTTCCAGCTTCCAGGAGGCCATGCACCACTCCTTCTCTCTGTGTTTTGATTTCTTTGTTGGGAAATAACATCTTTAACTATCTTTCCCTGTAAAGCAGCAGCTATAGCCATTCCCTGTGTATACAAAGGACCAATATCTGAACAAATCCTAATATAATCAGAGATGTCACCTTTCTTTCTAAAAGGCCTTAAAGAAGCTTTGCATATTACATTAGCATTATTGGATGCTTGGTTCCTTGAGTCTGCAGTGAGCAGCTGTCTGCCAGGCTATCGCAGATAGCTACATTCTTTACTGCTTGGCTCTCCTGCCAGGGAGCAGGGATCTTGGTGTGCAACTGTCTGTTGGGTCATGCAGGGTGCATCTGCACTCTCTGTGGCTCAGTGTTCCTACCACAAACCAGAGACTTACTGGCTGTGGCTGCAACAGCAGTTCCTGAAGGCATCAACGGTCTGCTGGAGGCCAGTGGTGGCAGACGCTTCTTGCAAAGTCAGTCACAGCACTGGTGCACCACTTTTATTTCTCCAAGCTCAATAATAGCCTGAAAATAGCAGCAGCTGTACCACCAGCATGCCAGGGGGAGATTTACAAATTCTACAAATTCTAAAATTTCTGTACTTGTTTCTGCTCTATACCAGTTCTCCTGGCTATCAAAATGTACCCAGGCAAATGTATTTGACAACCAAATACTATTTCCTAGTTCTATATCTACAGTTACATACAATTTTACTCCCAATAAGCATTACCACCTTTTTATTGTAATTACTTATCCGAGTGCCCATCTATTACTTCTGTATCTGCACTGTCTTATTCATCTATGTTGTCCATCACGCTCTCTCCTGTACCACTAGCCACATGTTCAGGCCCCATCTGTCATTGTTCATCTCTCATGAGCCCCATGCTATGGCACTATGTGCCGTAGCCTCATATTGGGTGCCACCTGTAGTAGTCAAACCTCCATAGGTTTGTACATTCCTGGATAGGTGTGTGAGGATTAGGAATGTTAGGCAAGAGAAACAGAAATATGAAAGAAATACAGAAACATAGCATAGTACTAGGAGGGCAATCCAATGAATACTCAATGCACCAGTATTTATTTCTTATGATCTTTAAATACCCCATCCAAAAAAAGGGAAGAGAGCAAAAGGTTTTTTTTTAACCATGCTACAAAGAACAAACAATATGATTACCATCTTAATAGTCAAAACACCAAGTAAACACACCCTAGGTCAAGATATCTTTGTTAGTAGCCACACCTTAAATTAAATCTCTTGTCAATAACCTTGAAGGAACAAAATTATGCCTGAACTCTTTGACCTTTACTCAAGGTGAAATGGATCCATTTCTTTGGGCCATATTGATACCCCAAACACCAAATAACCATACCCTATGTCAAGACAATTATCACATGTTCTCACTCATACGTGGCTTTTAAACATAAAGCAAAGAAAACCACCCTACAATTCACAACCCCGGAGAACCTAGACAACAATGAGGACCCTAAGCGAGACATTCATAGATCTAATCTACATTGGAAGTAAAAAAAGACAAGTTCTCCTGAGTAAATTAGAAGCATGGGGACCTTGAGAGAGGTGAGGGAGCATGGGGAGGGGAGAGGCAGGAAAGGGAGCAGAGAAAAAAAATGTAGAGCACAATAAAAATCATTAAAATAAAATAAAAAGATATCTGTTAGTAGCCACACCTTAAATCAAATCTCCTGTCAGTAACCTTGAAGGAGAAAAACTGCCTGAACTCTCTGACCTTAAGTCAAGGTAGAATGAATCTACTTCTGTGGGCTCCTATAAGGAAAAACAATAGTCAATAAAAAATTCAAAGCAAGAGAATATTATTCACACACACACACACACACACACACACACACACACACACACGACCAAAAACAAATACAGAGAAATTGGAGCTGTAATTTAATAGTATTTCAAATGAAGGTCTGTGACAACTAGATGTTATTATTGTTAACATTTACCAAACTTTATAAACAAGCTCTAATATAGATCCTTATCAAATTGTCCTTGAAAATTACAAGGCAGGACTGGGGAGATGGCTCAGTGATTAAGTATTTCTCTTCTAGAAGTCCCATGTTCAATTCTCAGCACCAAATCTGGGGATGTGTAACCATTGCCAGGGGAATCTAGCACCCTGGCCTCTGTGGGTTCCTTCACTCAGGTGCATATATCCCCCTTCCCCAACACACACACACACACACACACACACACATATATATATATATATAATTTTAAATTTTCAAATTTTAAATTAAATCATAAAGGAACAGCACTTCCACATTCAAGCTAAGTTGCCAGTATGTTCCCATTACAAAAATCTGACAATAACACAAAATACATAGAAAACTATAGACTAGTAACTCTGGTTAACATAGATATAAAAATTCTCAAATGTGCTGAGCTCTAGAGAGAAGGATAGGGGAAATCTAGTACAATAAAAAGAGAAGAAGAAAATTAGGAAAAGGTATTTATTAAGAGAAAAGGAGGGAGGGTAATACAAATGGATGAGGAGAAAAGAAAAATGAATAACACTAATATTTACTTATTTTTGTGTGTGTGAATTTAATGTTATTATGATACAAAGGGCTATACTTCTCCCCCAGGTGTCACAGACTATGAAACAAATAACCATATTCCAGGGAAGCAAAATGTTCCTCTTAGTTATTGGATCCAAAAGTCTCTCAAAACTCAAGAAGCTATTTATTTGTCCTTACTTGTCTTTCAGAAGTTGAAAACATGGTCTTATTGCTAAAGACACCATATAATTCTGACACAGGACTTGGAAGAATCCAATTGGAACTAATCTGCAAGCATCCTTCCTGAGATCCAGCCCTTGTGTAAAAAAGTATTATACAAATTGCCAAGAGAGAAAATAAATCAATAGCCCTACCCAGCTGTTAAGCCTGTGAACCTCTATTTCTTTTGCCGGGCGGTGGTGGCGCACACCTTTAATCCCAGCACTCGGGAGGCAGAGGCAGGCGGATCTCTGTGAGTTCGAGACCAGCCTGGTCTACAAGAGCTAGTGCCAGGACAGGCTCCAAAGCCACAGAGAAACCCTGTCTCGAAAAACCAAAGGTAAAAAAAAAAAAAGCCAGTGAACCTCAATGATTATTGGCTTAGAAAGTTATTTCCAATAGTGCAATAATGGCACTTGTGACAGGAGTCATGAACTCAAGGTCCACTCAGGATGAGGGAACTGAGAACTGGTACTGTAATCCTAGAAAACAACCAGCTGTTAGAGAGGTCATAGTACCTGGAGAAGAAATTAATACTATTTTCCAGGGTAGCTTATAACTGTATTCTAAATACTTATAACTACAGATATGTATACCTTTTACCACTCATTCAAAATGAAAAAAAAATTCATTTCAGCAAATGGAGACCATCATAGAAAGCCAAAGCTGGTTAAAACAGAGAGATCAAGTGATTGTGTGTTGATCAGCCTCAATTAGTACATATACAACACATCCTAGCACCTAAGGCCTAGGGAACATTTCAAAAATGACATAAGGATTATAATAACTGAGGACCAGATCACTTGCTTTGAGATAGTGTCTACTAGACAAGACCAGGCAGTTCAACCCATAAAGTCACAACACTACTGCTTTCTGAACAAGAAATCTGTAATTATAATACCACTTGACATGTCAATGTGGAGGTGAAAAATTTCACTTTATCTTATTCCTAAATCAAGAGCTATAGGTAATCAATAATTGCTGATAGAGGGTGAATCAGTTTTCTTAAGTCATTATCTCCCTAATCCGATCAACCTTAAACACATGTACAAGCAAGCAGCAATAAGTGAACTTAGTAAGTTATGCATACATGCATACACACATACAAACACACACACACACACATACACACAAATCTGAGAGGGAGTGATGGGAAGAAAGAGAAGAGTTGTCAGGAGAATGAGAGATATGAAAATGATATAACTATAATGTATGTATGGATGTAATTTCCCTAAAGCAAGAAAAATATATTAAATGTTCAAATATAGTAACAAATCAAATTTAAAACTCCATCAAAATATTAAGTTGGTTTCCTTCTAAAATGCAGAAATTAGTCAACATATATAATACAAGACATAAATAGAATAAACTTTTAAAACCATATTCTCAATTGATTCATGAAAAACATTTTATAAAACTCTCTATCTCTTCATTATAAAATCTCTGAATACTATAGCTATAGAAGTATCACATTTCTATTAAACAAAGTTCATAGCACACATTGAAGTAATACAGATTGAATTTTCTTTAAGCTAAAAGGCAAGCACTCTACCTCCTCTTATTGTTTTTCAATTATATCTTTTTTTTTTCAAGACAGGGTTTCTCTGTAGCTTTTGGTTCCTGTCCTGTAACTAGCTCTTGTAGACCAGGCTGGCCTCGAACTCACAGAGATCTGCCTGCCTCTGCCTCCCAAGTGATGGGATTAAATACCCACTTTCTCTGCATGGCATGCCTAATAGGTCTATATCTCTCATCCGCCATGAGGTTCCCTGCCTAGGACCATGGCCTTCATGGCCTGTGGTGGTCTGATGCCTGCTGCCCACTGCCACCACTTTGGGACCTGTGGCATTTTATTTTTACCATAACACCCCATATAATAGTTGTGTCTTTAATGACAGACTGTATTAAAAGGCGAGTGAACATTGCAGGATGTATTGTCCTGTATTTGATAACTCTGTTGGTATTTTCTTTCTCCCAAAATCATGTATAGAACTTTCCAGAACTATGAAAGTTAATAATGAGGGAGAATCACCTGGTCATTACAAGATTGAGTTCTCTATATCATGTAATCAAGGAATATGATGTCTTCAGCAATAATGTCTTACCATGCAGTTAGAATATTATAATGGGAACCAGGAAAATGGCAAAAGGCTGTCCCTATTTAGTTGTCTATTGGCTCCCTTGATCAATAATTCACAGGAAGATGCTTGACTTGAGATTTTCATTTGATTATCAGTCCCTTTGCCTGAAACAATCCAATCTCACTCACTATTTACTTCTGCAGCATATGAACTGGATTTATTTGAACATCTATGTTCTTTGGATGGTTCAAAGCCTCCCCCGCTTTATACAGCTCACACACATCTATGGGGCTTAGCACTGCCACCAATTCTCCAAACCAGCCTCATGGCTAAGTCATTTTCTTTCTCAGTTCTTCTATAAATACAGTCCAATCTGGGCCTATGAACTAGGCATCAAACACCACATCATGAATCTTCAGTTTTCTGTATAGAGAACGCCTGTAGGTTGTTTTCTCGGCCCTAATATTTTAAGGAAAATAGCTAGATATAACCAGTTGTCCCTAATGGCTCCTATGATACGATCCATCAGGAACTAATTACCCTTATATTGCGTTAGATATTGAAGCATTTGTCTAAAAGGATGGGTGGTTATATTGCTCATCCTTTCTCTTCTGTAATTCTCAGAATGATGCCATATAGTCCCATGTCCCACAGCTCCACAAACCAGTAGTGAGGGCTTCCTTCATTGCTGTTTGAAACCCTTCCATTGATCCACAGTTCTGCATATGAATATTCTCCACAGGTACACCAACTAGAATGGTCTTTTGTCAGAGCGCACAGCTGAATACCTCAAGAAAGCAATTGCTTTGCTTCAAGGAAGTCACTCATGGCACATGGTTGTCTATTTTCTGGTTATTTGGGTCAAGAGTCAGTGGATGTTGTTTATCTTCTTAAAAAACCAGCCATTAGCTTTGTTGATTGGCATATTTCTTTTAATTTCATTATTTTCTGCTCTAGTTTGTATTATTTCCTGTTGTCTAATGTATTGGGTTTAAGTTGGTCTTATTTTTCCAAATTTTTGAGTTCCATCATTAAGTCATTTATTTGTGCTCTTTTTGATTTCTTTTTTATTTTAGGTACTTAAAGCTATAAATTTCCCTCAAAGGACTGCAGTTAATGATTCCCATATGTTTTGTTGTGTTGTGTTTTCATTTTCATTTATTCCCAGGAAGGTTTCTATGTTTTTATTTCTTCTGTGATTTCTTCTTTGACCCATTCATCATTCAGCAATAAATTTCCTAACCTTCATGAGTTTGTGTATTTACTAGAGATTTGTTCCTTGTCTTCTTTAAGGTTTGTTGCATTATGTGTAGATAAGACACATTGAGTGATTTCAATTAATCTGACTTTTCTAAGATCTGTACTCCAGGGTATGGTACATATCATAGAAGCATCTATGAACTGCTAAATAGGTCATGCAGATAGCCGATTGATATATTTGATGCATGATGTCATTCAGTTTTGATATTTCTCTGTTTATTTTTTAACAAAATGATCCATCTATTGGAGAAAGTAGGGTATGGAAATCAAGTATTTTAAATGTTTGATGTTAGTCTGTGTCTTTAATTTAGCAGAAATGTTTTTTTTTTGCATTTGATGAAATTGGACACACCAGGGTTTGGTTCATATATGTTTAATTTGTAATATCTTAGTGGTTAAATGTTCCTTTGATTAGCATGAAGAGTCTTTCTTTATTTCTTATAATTAGCCTTGAAATGAAATTTAAATTTTATATATTAATACAATAACAATAGGTTGCTTTTTGCTCCCATTTATTTGGAGTACCTTTTTTTTTTTCATCATTTCACTTTAATATGGTCTCTCTACCTTTAAAGCTAAGATGCATTTCCCATAGACAACAGAAGGATAATTTTGTTTCTTAATCCATTCAGTCAGCCTGTATCATTTGATTGGATAATTGAGGTCATCAACATTTAAAACTGGTATTGAAATAGGTGTGAGGACTGGTGTCATGTTGTTCGCATTTTCAGTCAGTATGTTGTTTTTCAGTAATTATAGACTTATTTGTTTACTTAAAGCGGTTTCTTGGTTTTATCTATTCCTCTTTACAATTATAAGTATTTCTTCCCATATTTTGCTTATGGCATATCTGATGGATTTTAATTCATTTAGTCTATTTGAACCATGTAAAGTGTTTCTTTTTCTTTAAAATATAGCTTATACTTTTGCTGTGTACAATAATCTAGGTTGGTAGTTGTCTTATAAAACTTAGAGTTCATTGCTCCGGATTGTCAGTCTTTCAAAGTTTACATTGTGAAATCAGGCAATTCTTTACTTTATGCTGTTTCTATGACCTACATCAAACATTTCTTAGTAAAGTAAAAATGAAGAACTACACTCATTGATCATTAAAATGGAAAAGCTTAGAAGAAACATTCTAAAAGAGTCAACCTTAAATATTTGCCTTGTAAATAAAGACCAAATTTCAGCTTTCTTCTCTGTCAGTGAAGTTGAGTCTTTGATGTTTAGCACCAGAATGATCATGGATAGGGGAGTAAGTGGTAAATGCACAACCTGCATAACCACACATAATGCTATTCTTCTAGTTCTCTTTCCTACTCATACAATTTCGCATCTCTACTCTGGAGGTAGTTTAGTTAGGGGAGAGGATGCTTATAAGGACACAATGGAAACTCAAACATGAAATAATACCTCTTTCCCATCACTATAACCAGACAGCCTAAAGCAGACACGAACTATGTAAAATGAGATTGTTAATTTTGAATGAAGTCAGAACTTTTTATTATTATTATACTGGAAAGGCATATTAATTATTAAATAAAATTTTTCTTGTGACTGAAAGTGGTCAAGGGTTTTTATTATCAAAGTATGAACAGATAAGTAAGTACACTGCTCAAAATGTCTTCTAATATCAGAGGAACAACTGCCTTGACACAACAGCTTCAAATGGGCAGAGATGAAAATGAACTGAACTGTTTTCTGTTAGGAGTTTCACTAGCCTGATATGAAATTTGTTTTTTGAGTTTCAGATATAATGAAACACAAACATAACTATAAAAATGTGAAGTCAGCAAAAATCAATGATGTGGCAAGGCAAAAATATCTGGATTTTTAAAATATTCTATTAATAAAAAGATTGGATCTATATCCTCTTTTCTTTCATCTGGAAAAGAGCTCTGAAATTACATGTACATATGTGTGCATGTACGTGCCTGTGTATGTGTGTTTATGTTTATGACAATAATAAAGAAGAGAAGGTTATAAATTTGAAGGGGCAAAAAGCCTATAACCAGTTGGAAGGAAGACAGTGAAAGGGGAAAGTGATATAATTATACATCAATTTAAAGACATTTTATTTAAAAAGGCTATGAGCTCTCAGCTTCTTATTTGTGATGCTGTGTCTGCCACATACTAAAATGCTATACCTTCCATTATTGTCTCTAACCCTCTGAAACTGTAAGCCAAAAAAATTATTTCTTCTGTAGTTTTCCTTGGTCATGGTGTTTTATTATAGCAGTAGAAAGTAACTAAAATAACAAGTGAATAAGAGAACCTTCCTGAAAACACGTGATATAACATCACAAAGGGAAAATATATGGAGCTAAATAAAGGTTTATGCTGGGTTGAAGTGACTAGGTTGAGTAATAGGAAGGTTATGGTGAGAGCTAACCAAAACTAATGCTATATGAAATGAACTTTTATAAAGCACTAATATGTTGTAAGCTAGTTAAAAATATAATATTTTAAATAAAGCTTGAAATTTGGCTGAACTCCTTGGCTCAATGGTTAAGAACAAGTTCCCTTCAAAGTATACCTGTCTGTACACAATCTCCTTTAGCTCTAGCTCCAGGGGACCTAATACACTCATCTAGTTTCTGAGTGCAAGCAAACACATGGCATAAACACACACACACACACACACACACACACACACACACACACACACACATATGAAATCAGAAATAAGTTTCTTAGGAATGGTGTATTTTTAAATCTGAACAGAAAAATCCAGCATTAGGAAATGATGCTTCTCCCAGAAGATATGAATTATTAAATGAACAATTGTGTATGTCCTGCTAGCTATTGTTCAGTGAGGCTCAAGCATCACCCAAAATAAGAGGCTTCTGTCATTGCTCTTGGTTGCCCATCATTACTAGGTAGTAAGATTCTGTTGCTGGAGATAAAACACAATTTGATTGCAGTACAGAGAAATCAGTCTGGAACTGACAGGGAAATTCTCCCTGCTGGCTGGATTTCATAGTGCTGAAAGTTGCTATGCAGAGCTCTGAGGGAGAAAAGCACTGAACATTGCATGCTGCAGCACTAAATGGCCAAGCAAAGTGTGCCCACTGGTGCAATAGTAACAAGACTATTTATGAGAATAATAATAGTCCTTTTGATTGGATGTGAGACCTAAACAACAGGAGGTACTCCCTGCCTAGTATTGTAAACATGGTCCAAACCCATGGGTAGTGAAATCACCAAGCTCTAGGAGACAACCAATTGATGTTGTTCCTCTGAATAGTCATGTTGTCAAATTGAGTTTTCTTTTTTAAAATGTATATTTATGTTTTGAAATTATTTTACGTGTGCATGTGTGTGTGCATATTTTTGAGGGAATATTTTTGTTCAGGTGCATGTGCATACATGTGTGCATGCATGTGTAGAAGCCAGTATTATGATGATATTTAAGCCAGATCAAGAGAAATAATAATAAAAAAAGAAAATTGAACTCTACTCTTCCTGATAAACACAGAGGCAAAATGTCAAGAAAATATTGGGAAACTAAATTCAAGATCACATCAAAGCAACAGTCATTGTGCCAGGAATGTTGAACATATGAGAAGCAATAAATGCTTTACATCACATAAATGGACAAAAAAAAAACCCACGGTTAACTCAATTAATGCCAAAATTTATTCCGAAAATTCCAGCATGCCTTCATGATCACTTTTATGTGTAGACTATGCATAGATGGAACATAACTTGACACAGTAAAAGCTACATGTGCCAATATAAAATTAAAGGGAGAACAATTAGAAAAAAAAATCAGTTATCAAGGACATCCACTTTCTTCACTGTTATTCCATCCACAACTTGAAGTCTTAGCTAGAGCATGAAGACAAGAGAAGGAAATAGAATAAATACAAATAAGAAAAGGTATCAAAGTATCCTTGTTTGATGAAGGTATGACTGTATATATGAGACCCTAAAGAATACACCAAAACCTATTAGATTTTGACAAATTAGCAGGATACAAAATTAACACAAAAATTATTAGTCTTCTTTCTTGTATATTGCCATAATCATTCTGAAAAATACAAAGGGGATTAATTCCAGGCACATGTGCCACAGCAATAATATAAATAAATAGATAAATAGACAGATAAATGAATAAATAAATACTTGGAAATAGGCATGACCAAGAAAATGAAAAATGTCTTTATTTTTTTTCATACTAAAGAAAGAAATTGAGGAAGACCTAGATGATACAAAAAGTTTTTATGCTTTATATACTTTAATTTAGACAGAGAAACAAATCACAACACAATGACATATACAATTTCTGGTTATTCTTTTCAGTTGTCACAAGAGATTTATGAATAAAAATCTGGGTTCTGTTAGTCCCTACAAGCTATGCTTGGTCTTCCAGCCTGAATATGCCATTAAAGGAGACAATAGTAGAAAACAAATAAAGATTCATCCAATATAGCTACATTGGCAAGAAGAATAAACAAATGGATCCAGTGACTTTCACGTCCATCTTTAGACTTCAGGTATAGGTCTCCAATTTAAACAGAGGCTAAGAAGCAATTCAGCATTGGTTGGTTGAGTTGTGATCCTACCCACCATTGATACAACATTGTCTCGATTGTGTGGGCTGTCCTGCAAAGGGTTTCAATAAATTGTTAGAACTGTGTATAGTCTTTTCCTGGGAGACAGTTATTGCTGTACTTGACACAAAGAATTCAGTCTTTTCCTTATTTCAGCATGTGATTCTCAGAGAAATTATTATTATTTTGGGTAAATTGTTTCAATAGTCCAGTAGCTGGTGTGAGAGAACACACATCTTTCCTTAGAATAGCTCCTTGTTTACTAGGATTATTACAGAAATTCTATGGATACCACATAGCAAGGTAGAACTTCATTTGTATATGTTCCCACTGAAGCATCAAGCATGTCAGTAAAATCATCTTGGAAACTTCATACTAGATAAGATATCACCTGAATAATGCCAACTGACCCCAGTCTAAACAGTATGGAACAAAAAGTTACCAGTTGAGACAAACTCAAATACTTGAAAAACAAAATACAGGCTTTATCTAATCCTCTAAATTTAGGATCACTTTTTTTCACATAGCAATAAATTTTTTGAACAAGCAATGGCAAGTTATGTGAAAATAAATTCAACTTATCTGATATCACACATGTATCACTTTCAAAACTCAATGTCTTTAAAGATGGAACCTATATTGGTAGAATAATGAAATTTCAAATATCACAATACTTAAGGTTGTGAGATGAATATGAAACATTTTAACATTTATTTTCTGAAAAAATACTTTCTATGAAGTATGAGCAACAAATATTTTTAATCAATTCATGTCAGATCGACCATTTTAATGATAGAGTCACAGAGATCTTGGATAGAAGGGCTGCTAAATGCTTCACATGCAGCACCTAAAATGCCAATATATCTTTCTAAATTTTTTATTGTTAGACAAGAGCTTTAATGAGTCATACCTACAGTACCCACTCAAAAAATTTCACCTAATGTTAAAAAACTCTTTTATGCCTGTTCTGCAAACTAATCTAAATAGCTTTACATATCTAAATGACTGTTAAAATAAAAATGGATTTTCCATAATCTGCTGTTATTTTGAGTGATAGTAAAACTTGAACCCATTTTTTACATTCTTTTTTCATATCATATAGTAATCCTCTTGTTTAACAGTCGTATATCCAGGTAGCACCAAGATATTTTTATTTTATGTGATCTTGCTTTTCTTTTGTGTTATAATAAGAATTATATTTGATCTTTGTCTCTAGTACCAGGTACCAAGCATGTAAAATTCTTGGAGTCTCCTATATGATAGATTGCCTTTTTCTATTCATAATGAATACTTAAGTATCATAACTGAGTTTATGCTTATGAAGTTACTTCATTATTTTTCAGAAAGATGAAGTAATTAGAGGGTTGACACTTTCAGCTAAACTCACTGAGTTCTGGGAAGTGAAATCGCTAAAGATTATACTCTGTAAAAGGTCTTGTACCATGAGATTTGATTAGAGTACACATTGGTAGACACATTCACATTCCTGGAAGGTAATGCAAACAATTCCTTAGAAACAGAAAACTTTACTTTCCAAACTCTGAAATTTTCCAATGGGCTTCTTTACCTGTGTATACATTCTTATATATTATCCTTCATAGTAAATCAGTAAATGTTAAGTAAAATATTTGTAGAGTTTTGTGAACAATTTCACAAAATCATCAAATGCAAGAGTGAAACATGGAAGTCTTCTATTCATGATTATGTGATCAAAAATAGAGGATGTCCACAGTGACCTCTGCCAAAGCAGGCCTGAGACAGCGAATTCCACAGGAGCAGGCACAAGGGAGAGACCACCATGGGAGTAGGCCAGAGTCAGAGATGTTTGCAGGTCTAGGTGCAAGTCCGGGACCTCCAAGGGAGTAGGTTTCAGCCAGACACCTCTGCAGGACCTGGTCCAAGCCAGGGACCTTTGCGGACGTGTACCCAGACTGGGGACATCTATGGAAACAGACCTGAGCCAATGACTTTCACTGGAACAGGCCTGAGGCAGTGAACTCCACAGGAGCAGATACCACCTAGGAGTGACCATCTAGAAAGCAGGCCTGAGTCAGAGATTTCTGTAAAACCGGGAGTGAGTCAGGGACCTCAGCAGAAACAGCTCCAGACAAGCAATCTCTGTGAGAGCAGGCCCAAATGACCTTCATTGCTGGTGGGAATTCAAGCTGGTACAACTCCTTTGGATGTCAGTGTAGTGATTTCTCAGAAAATTAGGAAACAACCCTCCTTAAAACCCAGCAATACCACTTTTGGTTATATATCCAAAGGATGCTCAATTGTGCCACAAGGACATGTGGTCAAGTATGTTCATAGCATCATTGTTTGTCATAGCCAGAACCTGGACACAACCTAAATGCCCCTCGACTAAAGAATGAATAAGGAAAATGTGGTACATTTACACAATGGAGTACTACAGAGCAGAAAAAATAATGACATCTTGAAATTTGCAGGAAAATTGATGGATCAGAGAGCATCATATTGAGTGAGGCCTCCCAGACCCAGAAAAACAAATATAATATATAGTCACTCATAAGTATAACATCTTAAAATAAAATGTATTAGCACATAAAACCTCTCTATACATCCAAACTTCCGAAGTTCTCCAGGGTCTAGTCTGATAAATTTCCTGGTTCTCTCGCCTTTCATGCCTTCTTCCTATAGGATTTAGCCCATGTCCCATATCCAGTGTCCCAGCCTAGTCTGATATCCCCTGCCTGCTCCTCAAACAATCTCTAGACTTCTTCTAGGACCTTCCATACATATCCCATAATATACAGGATCATCCCATACCATATCAAATCTTTCCACTCAGCCAGATCTACCCACAAACTCCAGGCCTTCTCCAGAAAGCACATCCTGTACACCATCCCAGTCTTCTCTGTACTCCTGACTTCATTCCATTCAAGCCATTCCCGATGTAGGCTCATTTCTTCAAGACATACCTTCTTCTGGCACACCCTGCTGTCTGTGTCAGACTTTTAACTAACAAAAGAAGTCAACATGCACAAATCTCATCACAAAAGTACCAAAAATCTAAAAGGTCAAGCCAGTATCTTCCCACCAAAAGCTATCAGTCCTGTAGGAATGTTTGCCATCTAGATGAACCCCGGGACACAGAATTTAAAAGAAAACTTATAAACTTTGTCAAATAATTCAAGGAGTCAAAAAAAGACACAAAGATACAGCCCAATGAAACTAAAGAGGAAGAATTTAAGGAGAATAAACACATGAATGAAACCCAAGAAATACAAATGTAAGACTGTTGAAAATTAAAAAGATACTCTAGGACATAAAGATAGAATTTTAAAAAGGAGATAGAGGCAAGCTGAAATGAAGATACAACTGAAAAACTTAATAACAATGAGAAGACTCAAAAGAAATCCTTATAAGTATAATGAGTCACGTAGAGGATAAAATATTAGGACTTGAAGATAAAATGGAGGTCCTAAACTAAATAAGCAAACACTATGATATTTTTTTGAAACAGAAAAGAAACACAGAGAAGTGTGGAACACCATGAAAAATACAAATTCTTTAAATTGTAGGCGTATGTCTTAATGTTTCTATCACTGTGAAGACACTATGATCATGGCACCTCTTATAAAGGAAAACATTTCATTTGGGCTAGCTTATAGTTTCAGGGATTTAGTCTATTATCATCACAAAGAAAGCAAGTCAGCAAGCAGGGAGATATGGTGCTGGAGAGGTGGCTGAGTGTACTACATCTTGATCTGTAGGCAGCAAGAAGTAAACGGTGTGTCCTACTGACCAGAGTTGAGATTATAAGACCTCAAATCCCACCTCTACAGTGACATCAGCACTTCTAGCAGTAGTGGAGAGGGTGCCTGAACATCAAATTTGATTACTACTGTAATCAAGTTGGTGACAACCCTGTCATCAGAGAGCCTTTGTCCAGTAACAGATGGAAGCCAATGCAGAGATCCAAAGCCAAGCACTGGCTGAACTCTGTGAGTCCTGCTGAAGGAAGGAATGAGGGAATGTATGAGCCAGGGGGTCAAGGCCATGATAGGGGAACCCACAGAAGCAGTTGACTTTAATTTGTGGGAGATCATGGACTCTGGATCAACAAGTTGGGAGCCAGCAAGGAACTAACCTTGTCCCTCAAGATGTGTAGCTTGATCTGTTTGGGGGGGCCCATATCAAAGGTATAAGGTTCTTTCCCAGGCTCAGGAGCTGTCGTTTTGACAATCCACATGCTGGAATTCTTTGACCACCCTTGTACTGGGGGAAGATCTGGGTCCTGTGTCACCTTGATATGCCATGATTTGTTCAAGGCCATGGGAGATATGTGCCTTTCTGAATGGAGACGAATGAGGAATGGATAGGGAGGGGTAGATGGGCGGCAGGGGAAAACTGGAGAAGAGGAGGGAGGGGAAACTGTGGTTGGTATGTAAAATAAATTAAAAAAATTGACTAAATAAAAAATGTTAAAAACATATAATACAGAGCTATAGGATTTAAAAAACAATATGGTGCTGGCAGAAAAACATTCTAACCTAATGGAACAAAATTGTGGAACCAATTTGAGTACATATAACTTCAGCCATTTAGTATTTGACAAAGATTCCAAAAATGTAAGCTGGAGAATAGAAAAAAAATCCTCAACAAATGGTGCTGGGAAAACTCAATGTCAATATTCAAAATAATGAAATTAGACACATATATATTACCTCACGTTACAAAATCTAACTTCAAATAAATCAAAGACCTAAACAAGAACACTGAAACTACTAGAAGAAAACATAGGTATTACACTATATGATACAGTTGTAGGGAGGAGCTTTCTGAATAGGACTACATTTACCTAACAATTAAGGTCAACCATTGACAAATGGCACTTCATAAAACTAAAAAGCTTTTACATACCTGAAGAAACAATCAGTTGAGGCACAAAAAAAGCTCACAGAATGGAAAGAAATTTTGACTGTTATATTTGACAGATGGTTAATATACAGAATATTTAAACATTTGGAAAAATAAATGAACAAATGACCCATTCAAATAATGGGCCTTGTATTTGATGAAGAACAAGAAAGAGCAGCAAAGAAATACCTCAAAAAAATGTTCACTGTCTCCAGAAACTAGGGAAATGGAAACCAAAACAATCCAGAGATTTCATTATTTCCCAGTCAGAAAAACAAAGAGAAACAAAATGATCCACAATTAATACTGGAGAGGGTGAATGGAATGGGAACCTTCATTTACTGGTGGTGGGATTTCAAGGTGGTACAGCCACTATAAAAATTAGTTTAGTGATTTCTCAAGAATGAAAAATCAATCTGCTATGTGACCCAACTATATCACTCTTCTTATATGTCCAAAGTCATTGACATTCTAATCCACAGATACTTGCTATTCACAAGTGGAAAAGACACTTGCTGTTCATGATAGGAAAGAATCTTTGCCACAATGGGAAAGAATCATAGATACTTGCTATTCACAAGTGGGAAAGATCCTTGTTTCTGTAGAATATGAATACTAATAAAGACATTCAACTGAGGATAATAATAAAAATATGGCACATATACAGAATACTGTTTATCTGTCAAAAAAACTAAACAATGAACTTTGCAGATAAATGAATGAAATTGGAAAAGGCCATATTGGATGAGGTGATTCAGACCAAGAAAGACAATAAACAAAAAAATAATAATAATTTTACGTTCCCTCTTATCTAAAGCTCCTAGCTCCAAATCTTCATATGTAAGTACATATACATGAGTAACTGCAGAAACCAGCAACTAGAGATGTGGGGGGAAGAGTAGAATGGCAGACTACAAGAGAACTAATCACAGTAGGTGGAAAAAATGGGTGGTGCTCTAATTACAGGGGTTAGACTAAATATAGAAGTAGTAAAAATAACAGAAAAGTTGTCTGAAAAGGCATAAGAATGCATACTATTAGCTATTTACCTAAAAAGATCAACAATACATGTAAGTCAGTATAAAAGCATACATACATAGCTTAAATAAAATTTCTTATCTGGACTGGAAATGTTCCCACTAGGACCTAAAGACCACAAAAGCAAACAAACAACAAAAAAATCACAAATAGCAGACATGAGAAGCCCTCTCTTCAGTTATTTGGGGCTGTCAAAGAGACTTCCAAAACATGCAGACTATTGCTATTGGGAAAGTAAATCTTTATTGTTGAAGGTACCATAGAGTTCAGAGGCTTATGAACAGGGCTTGACTTAATTACCCCATCTCTGAGTAAGGATTAGATTTCCTGGTACCAGAAGGGGTCATATAAGCTCTCACAGAAGGAATACAATCAAAGCAGAAATATGTTTCTCACAATTTGGGAAGTAGAAAATCCAGTATTATCCAGGTGAGTTTCTTTCTGATGAGTTTCTTTCTGACTTTTATACAGGGGTATCTTACTATGTAATTACTTGATAAATTCTTTACATCTATATCTGCACAAAAGAAAGATAATGGTGGAAAATATTAACTACTTCTTATATTACTTTTCTTTATATTGAAGATAGAACAGTACCCCATACTGTATAAGTTTTAAAGGAATACTCTGGCTTATAATCAGCTCTGAGATCAAAACACTGCGTCTGGGAGTGACATTTCTAAATAAAATCCCCACACACTGCAAATAGCACAGGGGTCAGGCAGAGACTGGAATGAGAAGATTAAATGGGAAGGAGGATGGAAGTGGTAAGTAAAGAGGAAATATCAGAAGGCACAAATAAATCTTAGGGACATCTGATGCCCCATATGGAAAACTGCTATAATAGAAGCTTTATAATATGTATAAAGAAATGTGAAAGAAATCTAAGTGGAATCACTACATAATGGGAGAGAAAAAAACCAATAAATGAAAGTTCCAGTTGTATGAATGTGTTACACATAATTAAGTTGTTGGTGAAAGGAGTTCCAAGGAAACTCTTAAACAACTCAGGCTACTGCCAAAGCTACTGGTTGTTCCTATAATCTTATTGTAAGGCTCTATTACTAAAGACAAGACCATAACTCATTGAACTCAGAAAAGTCTGGCTGATGCCTAACTAGAGTCTTAACAGCTACTCACTAGTGTTCATGATACTAGAAGATACTCTGCACACTACCAGAGGAAAAAGATAAACACCAACTCAGCTATAAACCTTTGATTGATAATGGTGACCTGCCTCCAAGTTATGCTGTTGCAGTAGTAACACAAAAGATTTGAGAGTAACCAATCACAATCTGATAAGAATAATGGCCCTCCCTGGGAGGTGGTGGCACAGGCAGAGGCGGGCAGATCTCTGTGAGTTAAAGGCTAGCTTGGTCAACAAGAGCTAGTTCCAGGACAGGTTCCAAAGCTACAGAGAAACCCTGTCTCGAAAAACCAAAACCAAAACAAACAAACAAAAAGAACAATGGCCTTTTATATTTGATAGAATCTATGCCCAGCACTGATTGGGTGACCTAGAACCTGAGACTAGATAAGCCATAAACCGAGATGAAAATCAAATACTGTTGTTCTATGAAAGGAACCTAACAATAAAATGAATTCTAATGACATTTTGCTATAATCATATATCAGTACCTCATTCACCCACCATCAGAGAAACTGTCTCCTCTAGTAAATGGCAATAAAAAGACCCACAAACAGATGTTATGCAGAGAGTGAGAGACCAAGGCCTTGGAGTACTCAGTCCTAAATGGGATATCTCCATCAAATTCCTTCCATTGTGGCTCAGAGATCTCTAGGGAAGAGGAGGTGAAAAGATTGTAAGAGGCACAGGGAATAAAAGACAGCAAAGAAATTAGGCCTTCTGTGACATAATAGAGCTGAGGTATATATGAACTCACAGGGACTGTAACAGCATGCACATGTGTCAAAGCTAGATGGTGTCCAAGTTCTGAGAGGTAAAGAGGACACCAGTCCCCACCCATAGCCTAGAAGTAATTTTAAACTGATTACTGCTTGCAAAAGAAAATTAGTCTTTTTCCAATGGAGGATCACTGAATATACAAACAGCATACAAGAGAAGGGTTTAAGCCTAGCAGTAGATGGCCAACAAAAAACAAAGTCATTAGGTTGTTATTTTATTTTGTCTCAAAATACTTTTCTGTGTCACCTTCTTTATCTTTGTCTTCCTCTTTCTCTTCTTCCCCTTCCTCCCTTACAGTTCTTCTGTTTATATAATATCATTTTTAAGTTTCATGCTTTTACGGAATTTGTGTATGTGTGTTTCTGTGTCTATATGTGTTTCTAGTGCTTTTTCATTGACTCATTTTTTCCTGTTCATATGTCTGTTTTGTCTTATTAAATTTTGTTTGTTTTTATTTTATTGCTTTTAATTTACAGTTATTTTTACATGTCTGTTTTTAAATGAAAGAAAGCAAAAAATGTAAATTTAGATAGTTGAGGTGGTGGGGAGGATCTAAGATGAGTGTGAGGGAGGAGAAACCATAATCAGAATATTTTACATAAAATATTTAAATAAATAAGAATTATACCCAAAAGAAACCGATCATAGGTAATGTTATGCTAGGGTAACTATAGTATGTCGAAAGCTGAGTAGCAATATCTGAGTCTTTAATCTGTAAAATTATCAAGGTAGTCACTAAATAAATAAATATGTAAGTAATAATAGCAATTTCCAGATCAGGAAGAACGCTTAGAATTGGGACGACACACTATCTAAATTACATAATTTCCCGCCGGGCAGTGGTGGTGCACACTGTTAATCTCAGCACTAGGGAGGGAGAGGCAGACAGATCTGTGAGTTCAAAGCCAGAATGCTCTACAAAAACTAGTTCCAGGACAGGCTCCAAAGCAGCACAGAGAAACCCTGTCTCAAAAAAACTAAATAAATAAATGCATAATTTTCAGTAAAACATGACAATCTATGAAAAGAAATGGGGAACTATGAACTAGATACAAGAAAGTAGACACTCCAAAAAAAATTGACTGAGATGTTTTATTTAACAGAAATGAAATAAAATTAGTTGTTACAAATATGCTCACACAAGCAAAATGATTCACAATTAAATAACAGATTAGTCTACAGATAAAGCTTCTTGGTGTCATAATTGACAACCTGAGTACAAATCCTAAGTCCAACATCATGGAAGGAAACAACTTACTCCTAGAAGATGTCCATTGACCTCTACATATGCACCATGGCTTACAAATACATACACACACACACACACACACACACACACACACACACACACAGAGAGAGAGAGAGAGAGAGAGAAAGAGGGAGAGAGAGAGAGAGAGAGAGAGAGAGAGAGAGAATTACTTAATAAAAATCAACAAATGTAGAAATCTCAGGCTAGAGGAATTTTTATCAAAAGGAAATAATAACAGAGACAACATTTTATAATGAGCATGTTATTTTTATTTAAAGTTTTATATTTCATGCAGGAGCACTATATATCATTTCAACTACCCACCCCATCTTCTTAATTCTGTGTAGTCACTCACTCCCAAATTCATGTCATCTCCTTTAATATTTCTCTCTCTCTCTCTCTCTCTCTCTCTCTCTCTCTTTCTCTCTCTTTCTCTCTCTCTCTCTCACACACACACACACACACACACACACACACACACACACACACTACTAAATCTTTTTAGTATTATCTGTGTATAAATGTCCTTAGGACTGACAATTTCACATTGGAGAAACACCTATCAGGATGCTTGTCCCTAGGGAAGACTGAATCTCCTTCTCCCAAAATACATTGATTGCCTGTAGTGAGGTCTTATGAAACATCCCTCATCATGTTGCCATGTCAACTGATGGTGTCATCATACAGTTCTTGTTAAGGCAATTAAACTATTAAGATTATAAAGATGCTTGCTCAATCATACCACAAGGACACTTGCTCAACAATGTTCATAGTAGAGGAGAGGAGGGGATATGAGAACATGTGGGAGCAGGATGGTCTAGAGGTAGAGGGACAGAGTGGGAGAGCAATGAAGATGCCATCTTGATAGAGAGAGCCACTATAGGGTTGGGAAGAAACTTGATGCTAGAGAAATTTCTACGAATCCTCAAGGATGACCCCAGATAAGATTCCAAGCAATGGTGTAGAAGGTGCCTGAACTGGTCTTTCCCTGTAATCAGATTGGTGAATATCCCAACTATTATCATAGAGCCTTTATGTAGTAACTGATGGAACCAGATGCAGATATCCACAACGAAGCACCAAGACAAGCTCCAGCAATCCAATTGAAGAGCGAGAGGAGTGAATATATGAGCAAGGAAAGTCAAGATCATGATGGCAAAGCCTACAGGCAGTTGAACCAAGCTTGTGGAAACTCATGAATGCTAGACCAACAGCTTTGGAGCCTCCATGGGACAGGACTAGGCTATCCATATGTGGGAGACAGTGGTGAAACTTGGACTACCTGAGAGGCCTCTGGCAGTGGGACCAAGATCTACCCTTGATACAAGAGCTGGCTTGTTGGAGCCCATTTCCTATGGTGGGATGCCATACTCAACCTTAATGCAGTGGGGAGAGGCTTGGTCCTGTCCCAACTTAATGTGACAGACTTTGTTGACTTCCATCTTACCTGTTAGGATGAATGGAAGGAGCTTGGTCTGGGGAGAACGTGACGGTGGATGGGAGGAAGAGTGGTGGTATGTAGATCTGTAGTTGGAATATAAAGTGAAATTTAAATAAAGAAATAATAAGTAAATAAATAAGATTATGTGAATGCAAATTCCAATAGTCACCCTTTATTTTTAAAAGAAATCCTTTAAAATTTCTGTAATTGAAAATTTATCTGCAAAACCACCATTTAGACACTGTGGATAAACTCTGACTACAAGAGACTTTTATTCCTTTTGTCCTGGTCCAGATATAAACCTTTTTTATTGGTCCTCTATTTCCCCTTGTTTCCTTCCTCTGATGATCTATAGCTCCCTACTGTTTCTGCTAGATCATTTTGGTATACACTCCTGGCAGTGGGACTACTCACTGTCATCTTGAATCTACTCTTTGCCAACTTCCTTGCACAGACCCACACTGTCTCTCTTGCCTCCACTTCTCCCCTTCCCTCAGTCTTCCTTGGAAGTCTCTCAATTATTTTTCAAAAGTTTCTTCAGGAATTCAGGATGACAATGGTATGATCCATCTCAAGTGATTACATTAAAACTCCTGCTAAGTGACCAGAGAATCCCCTTCTATACAGAATGTCCTCTTCAATTGATCTAGAAGTACCCACTCCAACAAAGACCCTCCTTAGCTGGAAACAGCTATGATGATCCTAACATGCATTTTCTATATCTGCTTCTAGTTTGGAATGATAGTTTTTGTTAAACGACTATACTTCACTGCTTCCCTTATGGCCAGAAGATCAGGACTCCAAGAGGAAATATGATGATTCCTTATAAAAACATTTTTCTGGTCCTTATAAGAAGTCACAGACATTTTTTTCACAGTCATTCTCTCATCCATCTGCATGGTCATATGGGTTAACAATCCAAATCACTGAAATTAGGCCCGTCCACCATGCGCCTGCCAATAAACATGACCCTGCCTGTCTAAGGTTAAAAAACAAAAGTTAAAATAGCTGAAAGGAATAATCACTAAAGGGATTAAATAATAAATTTGTTGTGAGAAATAAAAATATCACAAAACTTGATGACAAATCAAGAAATACTGTGTCAGCTAAAACACAGAGATAAAAAAGCAGAGGAAATAGAGCCTCATAAAATGTGAGGCTCCATTGGGATACCAGGATATGTACAATGAGAGAACAAGAACAAAAGATAAACAGAAAAAGGGGAAAGCACTTAAAGAAACAAAAGGTGAATTCTTCACAAATTCATTTTAAAACAATACCACGCTTAGCAAGGAACATCAACAAATAAATATAATTAGTAAAATGCTGTTACTCAAAGATGAAAAAGAATCTTGAAATAGCAAGGCAACCCTAATAAAATTAGCAGCTAACATCAGAAACAACAAAGTCAGAAAGAAACATTCTTAGTGTTTAAAGAAAAAAGTCAGCCAAATAACTTACATACAGCAAAATTATCCTTAAAAGCCAATATGACAGTCTCAGATGAATAGAAGCAGTTGCTGCTGTTGTCATACCTACTTTACAAAAAACAGTAAAGATAGTTCTTCAGCAGTAAGCAAATGATGCCAGATAGTGATTCAAACTCACCTGAACAAAAAGCACATATGTTTGAATACTGTTGTTTATAAGACACAGACTATTAAATCTTTGTTATGAAGATGGAGCTTTAATATATTAACTAAAATGAGCAAAGTACAAAGAGAGAAATAATAGAAAACATCACTTATATGTAGAATTTAAGAAAGTTGAATTCATGGAAATAGAGTAGCATAGAAGTTATAAGAAGCTGTGGAAAGAGTGGCAAAAAAAAAGGCGGGGGTTGACCTCCATCAATGTGGACAAAGTTTTAGTTAGAAGGATTAAGTTCTGGTATTCTATTACACAAAATCATGAATATTATTAATAATAACATGCTGTCTGTTTCAAAATAGCTATAGAGGAAGAAATTTAAATCAGTTTAGTTGATAGATATCCTAATTAGCGTGATTTCATCATTTTATAATATATCGAGGTATCATATTGTATCACATAATTACTTGTTCTAAATATAATAATAACATATAAATGATATATTACTGTGTCCTCAACATAAAAATATATCTTATATAATGTACACATAGATAATTTTTCAAAAAAACCACAGGGTAGGTATACACAGTAACATATTTTAAATAATAACGGCATTTTTGAGTTTATAATATTAGTACACATAAGCAAGCAATTTGTACTAGTGAAAAGGTAAAATGAATAGAGTATATAGAGTAACACTTCTCAGTATTACTAGAAGTAAGCAGGTATGAATTTGAAGTAATATTAATCTCAGAATGCTGGAAAAATGCTCTTATTGAGAGAAATCTTTGTGACCCTGGATGCGACTAAAAATCTCTAGATATAACAACAAAACCATGAAAACTAAATGAAAATGTATTTAAATCTAAATTTATCAATTTTAAAATTTTGTGTCTAAAAATGCTATCAGAAAAATGGAGAAGAGTTAGATTTGTTGGTGCATTTGTGTGATAGAGGCAGGAGGTCATGACTTTGAGGTCAGTAAGGAATACATATAGTGAAATGCTCTCAAAAATCAAAACAAAACAAAACAAAAAACTAAGAAAAGGGAGAGGGGCAGTAGAAAATCAACAAACGAGAGAAAATAATTTAATTTAATTAATATGTCCAAATAGAGACTTGTATCAAGAATATATAATTTAGCTGGGCGGTGGTGGCACACGCCTTTAATCCCAGCACTCAGGATGCAGAGGCAGAGGCAGGCAAATCTCTTTGAATTTGAGGCCAGCCTGGTCTACAAGACCGAGTTCTAGGATAGACTCCAAAGCAACAGAGAAGCCCTGTCTTGAAAAAAAAATGAATATATAACTTAACAATAAAAAAATCTTTATCCAGGTAAAAATACACAAAAGATTAAAGAGTAGATACATAGATGTTTATAATAACATTGTTTGAAAGCTTCAAATACTTGAAACTTCATGAACAAATAAAGAAAATGTAGTACGTTGACATAATGGGAATATCATTCAACAATAAAAAGAATATCACACATACTACAAAATGTATTTAAGAGTCATGAAAACAGGCTGAAAAAAGTTATTCATCAAATATGTTATATAATTCAATCATATATAATTAAAATGTGAAAATTCAATATAAAGAAAAATTGATTAGTGATTATTTAGACACATAAGAATGCACTAAATGATGCTTTTCTAAAGGCCATGGTATTTCTTTTTTATATGATAAATACTTCCTGAATTTTGGGGGATGACGGTGGTGCACATGTATACATACTTTAATAATTCAAATGTGCACTTTAAATAGATGAATTCTACTCATTTGCATGCAATATTTTAAAAGCTATTTTTCGAAAAAAAACAACTAATTAAAACAAAATTACATGGATATGGTATGCACAAATGAGGTATTTATTATCATTACAAAACTATTAATCAATAAGCAAAGCCAATTAAATACTAATATGTAAAACCTCTAGAGATAGGAGTCCTAAAAATGAGTTAGAGCCTGATTTCAGTGATTAAGTATCTTAATTTCAATAGTTAGCCAATGTTAGTAGCTAAACAAAAGGTACAAAATGACTTAGAAATATATTGCTTGTGAACACTCAAAGGGCCAGAGCTAATGTAAACAAATGAGAGAAGAAATCAAGATTGAGGAAATTACAGAAATTTACATGGGGTCTACACAAGTTTTTTTAAGCTACTGATTCTCTACCCTTGCTGCATATCGAGATTATCAGGGGACCTTTTAAGTTAGTAAGCCTGGGAGGTGGGGGCCTGAATCTTGGCATTTTTAAACATTTCCTGTAGGAGAACAAGGGATTGCCAGAATGGGAAAACTACTAGTCTAGGCCAATTGAAACTGGATATGGCCAAAACAGAAAGAACCAAGGGAGATTTTCCACCTGGAGAATTGATCTAATTAGGACTTTTGGTAAACTTTGGGGGCTGTACAGAGGCAAACACCTGGGCATAGCAGGTCAAGTTAATTGTCAAGTCTAACTCCTGCATTATAGCCCTGCCTTTCCCAATTTGATTTGGTGTGCTAATGTTCACAAAAGGGAAAGCTTTCATTTCATATTGCAATGACACATTACCAGATCCCAGGTGAGACTCCACATCAGTGCCCTTTGCTGTGCCCACAGCCTTGCTGCTTCACAGTCTGAAATTAGGTTTAAGAGGCAGGCAATTCTTAAATGGGCTATTAATGCATTCAGTCCTATTCCCCAATTCTTCTTCCAAACTTGCCTGAGGGCTTCAAATCTTTATCTTAAATACTGCTCTTTCAAAGCTACATTACATAATCAGTTCAGCAATAAACCTTTCAAGTTATATGGCTTTTAGTCAAAGCAAATCTTTTGGCCTGGTTTTCTTGCCAAGACTCATGACTCCTGCCTGTCTCATCCAATGAGCACAGTAATAAATCTCCTTTGCTGAATGCCAACAGCATGCTAGGCACTGTAAGGCACTTGGGACTTGGGAGATGGTGAAGAAGTTGTAGCTGGAATCTAGTGTCTTGGTTTACTTTATCCTGCCCATTCACCCTTTTGAAGATGTTAAAACACCCCTTACTTATAGCTAACTATCTCCAGTGTCTACAATTGCTGTTTTGAATGCAAATTTGTTCCACATTATTTATCATCAAGCTGAATTTCTCTCTTTTATTGCTCAATCTCCTTGTTCCCTGCTTTCCCTGCTCATAGAGATATATGTTCAGTGTTATATGTATATGTTGGTACCTATTGAAAGTTATCCAATTCTTTGGTTAGCTTTTTAAAATCTGTTTGTGTGACATCTTTGCTACTTTACTTGCTTTTTCCCAGAGTAGATAAAACCCTCTCGGTTACAATTGCTTCTACCAGCCCCATTAATACTTAGTTCTTACATTTACATAGCAGACTGTGATAAACAATTAGGAACATGTTTTCTTGTCATGACCACATTAATTTTTTTGCCCTAAAACAAGCAAAGGGTTATAGAAAGTCCTAAATTCTGCCTTAGCCAACAGCAGTGCTTCAGGATAGGGATAGGCAAGAAGCAGACCTAACTTTGAACATTTTTACTTCGTAGGCTAAGGTGTTTCATGCCACTTTTTTTTTTTATTGTTTGCTTCTGTCGGGATGTATTGTTAGAAAATTCCCATGGAAGATTCAGAGGAATTAGCACTGAGATTTCAGAATGTCTTGAGCCCACTGCACAGAGTCACACTTCAAAGATGAGTCATAAATGATTGTCCATTGTCTTCAAGTACACAGGATGCAGATAACAAAGAACTAGACATAACTGTTAGACTCTACTGAGAAAGGGCTGAAGTAGTTTAGAAATTCAAACGAGATGCAAAGATTCCATTATCATCTTTTCAAATTCATAATTCCCCATGGTTTTTATTTTCTGTAATAATCATCTCTGATTCATCACTTTCTCATTTCTAATGTTAATTCAATGATTTGAGTTCCTGATCATATCCATTTGGTCATTAAGTACAGATTACATTTATAGGACTTTGTATATAGGAATGTATAGGAGTGTAGGTTTAACTACTAATTCTGAGTAAACTTTTTGTAAACATTTACCTTCCTCAGCCACAATTTGCTCATATGAATATATATATATATATATATATATATATATATATATATATATATATACATATATAGCTGAGTCTCAACACTAAATCAACACTAAAGACTTTTGTTTGGGTCCAAGGGCCTAGAAAATATTAACAGTCAATACTTATCTAGAACTTTGTATGTGCCTGGACGCTGAGACATGAGTCATTGCACTTAATCTTCATGACATCCCTATAATTTAGGGCATTATTTCTTTTCAACAAATAGTGCAATTGAGATATAGCATGACTCAGAAACTTGCACAAGATGTATAGCTAGTAATTGATAGCACCATGTTCAGAACCAAAGCAGACCAACTGCAGAGCCTTCTCTCTTAAGTGTTACTCTATGCCTGGAAACATTAGACTTGGCTTAAGTGGATCAAATGCTAACTTAAAACTCCCAAATACTGAACTTCTGGCCTGTCCAAAGATTTGGAGGCCAAAGTCACACTGTTCAGGGTTCCCTAAATGATTATGGAAACATTTCTTCTTCACCTTTGTGTCTAATAACTTAGGACTGAGAAGGAAGAAGCGTTTTGCAATTATCTGGCAGTGGAGTACGATCTGTAAGAATTACCAAAATGTACTTTGCTCTCAACACAGCTACTGCCACCAGTTTGGTACTGTAAGAGCCAAAATCCTTCTCTGGCCTGGAAAGCAGTCAGTATCCCCTCTAGCCCTTACTGTAGTAATTGCAATAACTGATACTTGCTTAAAGTTGAAAATGTGTTTAGGTGGATGGAAACCTCTGTGATTGATGAAGACCTTGGGTGCAGGCTTGTAGTGTGGCTTTGTATAATCCTTTCCTAGGCATGCCAAGAAGCTCCCTGGAAGGGCTCCCTCTGCAGGCAACCATGTACAGCCAGGTGTCAGTTGTGTTTTCAAAACTCTATTCCATAGAACTATCTCTAGGGCATACAGTGTTGATTCCTATCCCTATCAACCTAAAGCCTGCTAGTACAGAATGCAGGAATGCAGGGATATTGATGGCAAGTACTAGATAGATTAGGATCATATAGAGTCTTCATTAGGTCTGGCCCAACTAAACCTGCTACTTATAGATTTGAGGGGGGAAACTTGAGAAAAATGAAAACAAAAAAAAAAAAAACTTTTCTTCTATGAGCTTCAGTTTCCTTGTCTGTACAACAAAGATACTGGACTAGGTGAGTCGCTGTGTCATTATTAAGGACAGTAATTACTTAAAATGCAATTATAAAGTAACAAAGACAAATACATACAGCAAAATAAAACATAATGGGATGCTTGAGAATAAGGAAGAATTCAATAGGCCAAGCAAAGGACGGGTTAAACAAACCCATCTCAGTCTCCCGTGGGCTCTGGGATGAAAACATTAACTGACTACTAAGTTTTGAGGAGAATCAGATTGGATTCCATTCCTCCCAATCTCTAGCTCTTCTTCCAAAAGTAGCTCCAGAGATTCCTTTGAGATTCCCAATGAAAAATGGATTCACTCTACAATTCTGGACAGGTATGGTGGTACAAATATTTAATCTTAACTCTCAGGAAGCAGAAATAAGCAAGGTCTCTGGTCTATAGAGCAAGTTCCAGATTATTAGGAGGTTTATAGTTGGACGCTGTCTCCAAAACAAACACATAAAACAATAACAACGAATGAGAAGTTCTTTTTCAATGGTGTGTATACATGAGTAGCAGAGGGGCTAATACCTGTATTTGTAATAGACCTTTAGCTGAACACTGTGTGAACCAACATAAATGACTGCATGTGAGAAAGTAAAGGGGAAAATATAAGAACATGTGAAAAGGTATGAGTGAAGATAAATAGGGGATATATAAAAGTGTCTTGGTATTTATGTAATAATTAACATGATTATTTAGAAATTGCGTGAGAGAATCTGGGAAGTAAATATCAGGAAGTGTGTGAGATTACCGTTTTGTGAGAGAATGAGCATATTAATAGTATGCACGTATAAATGGGTGTAAATGGGAAACATACAGGCTGGATCTTCAAAAATCACCATTTTAACAAGCCGCATGACACTTTAAAATTGAAATTTCTTATATTTCAGCTTTCCGAAATATAAGAAACGTGTATGCATAGATAAGCATATGTATATGTTCAAGCAGATGTTTCGTGTGAATGAGCTGTGTGAAATCAAGAATATGCATGTTTGTGGAACCTGTGTAAATATGAGTCTACATGTGAGTTCATATGTATGCGTGTGTGTGTGTGTGTGTGTGTGTGTGTGTGAGAGAGAGAGAGAGAGGAGAGAGAGAGAGAGAGAGAGAGAGAGAGAGAGGAGAGAACACGGAGAATCTAGTCATTGGTCTTTGTGCTAGTGAACACATGCAATCCTTCAACTCATAACTTTCCCAGCAAACAAGCCTTCCAAGCTGAAATTTTCCACACAGGCTTTTCCACCCCAAAGGAGGCTTTATTTATTTTTTCTTTTTGCTCAGAGCCTAACGCCTAGCCATTCTGGACTGAGAAGAGGAGTAAGTGCCCAGCTCTACCTCAGAGAATAATTGGGAACATTTTGCTACACACCGAAAACTGGAAAATGACTGGCGTGTGGGGCTGAAACAGTGCAGGTTGTAGCCGGCAAGACAAAGGGCCCCTCGGCTACTTTATTTCTTCTCTTTAAAAGTAGCCCCTAAGTGACTGAAATATCGCTCACCACCACAAGCAGTATGAAATTTCACCACCAGTTGGAGTTACGTAACTGTCTCTATGGCAACCAAAGCCATAAACATGCAGTATCATTGTTGGCCTGTTACATAGCAGTGGTTTTAATGCCCACACCATTCTTCCCCTTCAGTCCTTTCCGGGTTGTTTTCCACTTTTATCCCCTTCCTTCTAATTTTCCTTTCCTGTCAAAGATAAGAAAATTAAATATAGAACAAAAATGAGTGAAAACTGGAGCTTTTTAAGCAATGGGGTGCGCATGAGGTGAGTCCTCTGAAGTGCAGGGAAGGTGCTCAGCTTGCCTGCAGGCCAACTAACACGAGGGAAATTACTGCCTCCCACCACTGTAACACAAACCACAGACACGTATTCTGTGGTAGCTACAATAGAAGGAAAACCAGACAAGCTGAAAAGAAAGCAGACAGGGGGGCCAAGAGAAACCCAGAAAAATTTGAACTTCTGTGAGTTCTTGCTTTTAGTATTTCTAGAACTTTTGGAGTAACAAGTTGGGGAACATATTGGTAACAGGTGTTTCTGATCTTGACAGAATGGAGACTGGGGAAATGGGAATGAAACCTTCCACAGCAATATCTCTGCTTTCTCCACATCTTGGGAATACATTGTTTTCCTCACCCAGATCAAAAGGCAGGCTTAATCAAATGGTGCAACATGGGGCACTGAGGTTTGTAAATATCGATTCCTAGATCCTTCTCTTCTCAGCTGTGTGATTACAGAGAGTGAAAAATATCTTTAGATTTCTCATTAGCTGGGAAAGTGTTCTTCAATCCCCTGTTCTGATATTTACCTCAGACATAATCCATTTCAACCATGAATTACTTAGAAATAAACTATTTGACTCTTTGTGAAGTCTCTACAGATCTTTCCTCTGACCCTGGGACTCACTAGATGCTTGCTATTTTCTCCTGAGAAGCCCTCCAATACCATAACACCCCCGAGACTTCATAATTTCTAGTCAAACAGCATCATTTCTTTCACTCATTCCTCATGAGACTTGGCATCTGATTTTTTATTCTGATCATTTCCTTGTGTTCAAGTTCATGGTTTATTATCTCCCCATTAACGTTTGAGCCTAGATATTGACACAGTCTTCCCAGCTTACGTCTAGCCAATTAGTTATGTAGTAAAGTCCAGGAATTGGACTATAGTCCAGGGTTGGAGAAACAAAACATAGAAAGAGAGAGGGTGGTGAAAGAACATTGATTTTTCTAGATTCGATTTCTGTAATTGTGAAAAACAAAACAAAACCAAAAACTTGACCTTGGAGGTTTTT
>NW_024544962.1:0-73700 GCF_018167655.1 Microtus oregoni
TATGTAGTATTTAAGTTATATGAAGTTCATAAGATAGAATAATATAAAAAAACAAGAGGTTGCTATCCATTGTAGATTAAAAATATTAATTAATGAGCACAAAATTTTGTTCTGGGATAATAAAATTATACTAGAGATGGATAGGGAAGCTTTGAATGCATTATTGACATTGAGTTAGACCCTGAAAATGGCTTAAATGGTAAGTTTTTATGTATATTTTATGGTCAAGGGGAAATACTCAAAATTTTAAAAGCAAGAGACAATTTTTTAAATCTAAATTAATCTAAATATATTACATAGACTATTATCAAAATGATGATCTCACATCTAAAGTGATAAATCATGAATGCAGATTAAAGATTAGTAAGAGCAAGCATCACATAAAATTTAGAGCTATTGTTATCAGAAAAATAGCAGGAAATAGATACAAAGTGTGTATAAAATTCTAAAATTAAAGAAAAATTATTAAAAAGTAACAAAAATCAAATTAAGTTGAATTTCTAATAATTTCCAAATCCTTGAACCCTCAAAATTAAATGACAATATAACTTAGATTTATCTTAAAGAATGTTTGAAATTATGAAAATAAACAAATGTACATCAATATTTACATGAGCAAAATAAAATATAACAAAATATTATGTTTTCCTTTTTGAAGCAAGTTTTGGAGTATACATGTTCACTGGGGCTGGAGTTTTAGTAGTTTAGAACCCTTGAGGTACAGTCATGATGACTGCAGGTTGCATCCCAGAACCCACATTACAAGCTGGGCACCCTGGAAGCTCCTAAAATTCCAGCTCTGAGGGATCCAATGCTCTCTTTTTACCTTTGTGGATGATGGAGCACAAACAACTGTATACACACACACAGACACACACACACACACACACACACACACACACACAAATCTTTTAAGCATTCATTTCTTCTAGAATATTGTTTAATAATCCTAAGAATTTCAGGGTATTTGTTCTAACATCCTCTTCACCTCTAAGAATCCTCAGACTGAATGTCATCTCTACAAAACCTCAGACTGAATCTTGAACTCCTATCTCTGCCCACCTTATATTCCTCTTTCTGCCCAACCATATCACTTTCCATCTCCATCTTCCTAGTGCTAGAATTAAAGGTGTGAACCACCACCACCTGGGTTTGTTTCTCTTTTAGATTGATTCAATTTCGTGTAGCTCAGGTTGATCTTGAACTCACAGAAACTGATCTGCCTCTGTCTCCCGAGTGCTGGGATGAAAGGTATGTGTCAAGACTGCCTGGTCTCTAACTAGTGTGGCTAACTCAGCACTCTGATCTTTTGGCAAGCTTTATTTGTGAAAGCACAAACAAAAATATCACTACATATATTTAACATTTTTCCTAATTTTGAGATTTTCTTAATTTTGTTTTTCTAAAAACTTGAAATTCATCATGATATCTTTCTGAATTTCTGATTTTTAATGCTGGGAATCTAAACTTATGAACTATTTTAGAGCTATCTTATTTTATTTCAGTCGAATATTACAAGTTCTAATATACTGTGTATGCTCATTTTTTTTTCTAGTAGGAGTTTTTAAATCCTCACTTGCCAATTTCTATCAGTCACAAATCATTCAAAATCACATTCTTCAACTTCCATGTTTGCATATTTCCTATATTTCTGTTAATATTGATTTCTACTTCCATTTCACTTTAACTGGATAAAATATGATATAAATATAGTTTGAATAATTCAAAAGTGATGTGGTCAATATTTTTACCAGAGGAAAATTCAAAGGAACATAGTAGGGTGTGGTATGGTTACTGCTCTATTCTCTTATTCAGATTTTCAGTGAGATAGGACAGAAAAATGAAATATACTGTTGAAAAGCAATGTAGTGTGAGTTTAAGATTTCAGAAACAGACAGTGCAGATAAAACTTTTATGACGGCTTTGTCTGCGAGCTGCCCAACCAGCACGGAGGCCTGATCTTTCGGCGCCAGGAGACCCAGCATTGGGGTGAGTTTCTGGCCCACGGCGCCAGCCTGGGACGGGGAGCTCGGGGGTTTCTTGGCCCCCTGTCCTGCTTGGGCTCTCTGCTGCCTCTTTCTTCCTGGCCCACCCAGCTTCCGTCCAGAGCCCTCCCCACTTCGCCCCCACTGCCCTCTTTTGGCGCGTGGCATCGCCCAGCGCAGCCTATCTGGGCGCTGGGTCCGAGTACCCGGGGCTCCCGGGCGGGCAGCAGTTCCTTTGTTTCTGTGGCCTGCCTGCACCAAGCGGGGTAGGCGCTTTGTCTGCGAGCTGCCCAACCAGCACGGAGGCCTGATCTTTCGGCGCCAGGAGACCCAGCATTGGGGTGAGTTTCTGGCCCACGGCGCCAGCCTGGGACGGGGAGCTCGGGGGTTTCTTGGCCCCCTGTCCTGCTTGGGCTCTCTGCAGGGCCTCTACTCCCCGGGTGCTGCCTCTTTCTTCCTGGCCCATCCAGCTTCCGTCCAGAGCCCTCCCCACTTCGCCCCCACTGCCCTCTTTTGGCGCGTGGCATCGCCCAGCGCAGCCTATCTGGGTGCTGGGTCCATGTACCCGGGGCTCCCGGGCGGGCAGCAGTTCCTTTGTTTCTGTGGCCTGCCTGCACCAAGCGGGGTAGGCGCTTTGTCTGCGAGCTGCCCAACCAGCACGGAGGCCTGATCTTTCGGCGCCAGGAGACCCAGCATTGGGGAGACCCAGCATTGGGAGAGCCAACATTGGGGAGAGACAGCGTTTGGAAGGCAAGGAGACCTAATCCGGTAAAAGAAGATCCATAGGGAGCATTTGAAAGAAGAGATGGGCCGACGTCAAGGCAAGAATTCGCCCAACAAGCTGAAAAGCAACATGAAGCTACCAGAAACAAGCGACCTCTCAACGGGAGGACAAGAACCCCTTAATCAAGAGGAAGGAGAAAAGATTGACTTCATGAAAGTGATTGACACCCTTAAACAGCATGTAAAAAACGCCCTTATAGAAATGGATGAGAAATATAACAGAAAGTTTGAAGAATTGAATAAATCAGTGAATGATACCCTAGAAAACCAAGGAAAAACAATCAAACAGATAATGGAAACAGTTCAAGACCTGAAAACTGAAATGGAGGCAAAGAAGAAAACACAAACAGAGGGCCGTCTGGACATGGAAAATCTAGGTAAACGAATAGAGACTACAGAAACAAGCATAACCAGCAGAATACAAGAGATAGAAGAAAGACTCTCGGATTCTGAAGATACCATAGAGAAAATAAACACACTGATCAAAGAAAACAGCAAGTCCAACAAACTCTCATCACAAAACATTCAGGAAATATGGGACACAATAAAAAGACCAAACCTAAGAATAATAGGAGTAGAAGAAGGAGAAGAAGGGCAGCTCAATGGTCCAGAAAATCTATTTAATAAAATTATAGAAGAAAACTTTCCCAACCTAAGGAAAGATTTTCCTATGAAGGTGCAAGAAGCATACAGAACACCGAATAGGCTGGATCAAAAAAAAACATCCCCTCGCCATATAATTATCAAAACACAAAGCATACAGAATAAGGAAAGAATATTAAGAGCTGCAAAGGAAAAAGGCCAAATTACTTATAAAGGTAAACCTATCAGACTTACACCTGACTTCTCCATGGAAACCATGAAAGCCAGAAGGTCCTGGATAGATGTACTGCAGAAACTGAGAGACCATGGGTGCAAGCCCAGATTACTATACCCAGCCAAGCTTTCATTCACTATAAATGGAGAAAATAAAATTTTCCAGGATAAAAACAAATTTAAACAATACGCAGCCACAAATCCAGCCTTACAGAAAGTAATTGAAGGAAAATCACTAACCAAGGAGTCCAACAATGACCACAATAACTCAGACATCTAGAGACCCTTCACCAACACAAAACAAAGAAGGGAAACACACAAACTCTACTACTAAAAAAATGACCGGAGTTAACAACCACTGGTCATTAATATCACTTAATGTCAATGGACTCAACTCACCTATAAAAAGGCACAGGCTAAGAGATTGGATAAGAAAACAGGATCCAACATTCTGCTGTTTACAAGAAACACACCTCAACCACAAAGACAGGCACCTACTCAGAGTAAAGGGCTGGGAAAAGGCCTATCAAGCAAATGGACCTAAGAAACAGGCAGGTGTGGCCATACTAATCTCTAACAAAGTTGACTTTAAACTTAAATCAATCAGAAGAGATGGAGAGGGGCATTTTATACTCATAACAGGAACAGTTCATCAGGATGAAGTCTCAATCCTGAACATCTATGCCCCTAATATAAAAGCACCCACGTACATAAAAGAAACATTGCTAAAATTCAAGGCAGCCATCAAACCGCACACACTAATAGTAGGAGACTTCAACACTCCTCTCTCACCAATGGACAGGTCAATCAGACAGGAACCTAACAGAGAAATAAGAGAATTAGTGGAGGTAATGAATCAAATGGACTTAACAGACATCTTTAGAACATTCCATCCAAATAGGAAAGAATATACCTTCTTCTCTGCAGCTCATGGAACCTTCTCGAAAATCGACCACATAGTCGGTAACAAAGCAAACATCCACAGTTACAAAAAAATATTAGTAACCACCTGTGTCTTATCAGATCACCATGGATTAAAGTTAGAATTCAACAATAATGCTACCCCCAGAAAGCATACAAAGTCATGGAAACTGAACAGTCAACTATTGAACCATAGCTGGATTAAGGAAGAAATAAAGAAAGAAATTAAAGTCTTCCTTGAATTCAATGAAAATAAAGAAACAACATACTCAAACTTATGGGACACTATGAAAGCAGTCCTAAGAGGAAAGTTCATAGCACTAAGTGCCCACTTAAAGAAAACAGAGAAAGCTCACATTGGAGACTTAACAGCCCACCTGAAAGCTCTAGAAAAAAAAGAAGCAGACTCACCTAGGAGGAGTAGAAGACTGGAAATAATCAAAATGAGGGCTGAAATCAACAAAATAGAAACACAGAAAACAATACAAAAAATCAATGAAACAAAAAGCTGGTTCCTGGAGAAAATCAACAAGATTGACAAACCACTATCCAAGCTAATCAAACGGCAGAGAGAGAATTTGCAAATTAATAAGATCAGAAATGAAAAGGGGGACATAACCACAGACACAGAGGAAATTCAGAGAATCATTAGATCTTACTACAAAAGCCTATATGCCACAAAACTGGAAAATGTAAAGGAAATGGATACTTTTTTAGATAAATATCATATACCAAAGTTAAATCAGGACCTGGTGAACAATCTAAATAGACCTGTTAGTCGCGAAGAATTAGAAGAGGTTATCAAAAACCTCCCTACCAAAAAAAGCCCAGGACCAGATGGTTTCAATGCAGAATTCTACCAGATCTTCCAAGAAGATCTAATACCTATACTCCTTAATGTATTCCACAAGATAGAAACAGAAGGGTCATTACCAAACTCCTTTTATGAAGCCACAATTACTCTGATACCAAAACCACTCAAAGACTCAACCAGGAAAGAGAACTACAGGCCAATCTCACTCATGAATATCGACGCAAAAATCCTCAACAAAATACTGGCAAATCAAATCCAAGAACACATCCGAAAAATTATCCATTATGATCAAGTAGGCTTCATTCCTGAGATGCAGGGCTGGTTCAACATACGAAAATCTATCAATGTAATCCAGCATATAAATAAACTGAAAGAAAAAAACCATATGATCATTTCATTAGATGCTGAAAAAGCATTTGACAAAATTCAACATCCATTTATGTTAAAAGTCTTGGAGAGATTAGGGATACAAGGGTCATACCTAAATATAATAAAAGCTATATACAGCAAGCCGACAGCTAACATCAAATTAAACGGAGAGAAACTCAAAGCCATCCCACTTAACTCAGGAACACGACAAGGCTGTCCACTCTCCCCATACCTCTTCAATATAGTGCTTGAAGTTCTAGCAATAGCAATAAGACAACACAATGGAATCAAGGGGATTCGAATTGGAAAGGAAGAAGTTAAACTTTCGTTATTTGCAGATGATATGATAGTGTACATAAGCGACCCCAAAAACTCCACCAAAGAACTCCTACAGCTGATAAACAGCTTTAGTAATGTGGCAGGATACAAGATCAACTCCAAAAAATCAGTCGCCCTCTTATACACAAAGGATATGGAAGCAGAGAGGGAAATCAGAGAAGCTTCACCATTCACAATAGCCAAAAACAGCATAAAATATCTTGGGGTACATCTAACCAAGGAAGTGAAAGATCTATTTGACAAGAACTTTAAGGCATTGAAGAAAGAAATTGAAGAGGATACCAAAAAATGGATGGACCTCCCTTGCTCTTGGATTGGGAGGATCAACATAGTAAAAATGGCAATTCTACCAAAGGCTATTTATAGATTCAATGCAATCCCCATCAAGATCCCATCAAAATTCTTCACAGATCTGGAGAGGACAATAATCAACTTTATATGGAAAAACAAAAAACCCAGGATAGCCAAAACAATCCTATACAATAAAGGATCTTCTGGAGGCATTACCATCCCTGACTTCAAACTCTATTACAGAGCTACAGTAATGAAAACAGTGTGGTACTGGCATAAAAACAGAGAAGTCGACCAATGGAATCGTATAGAAGACCCGGATTTTATCCCACAAACCTATGAACACCTGATTTTCGATAAAGGAGCTAAAAGTATAAAATGGAAGAAAGAAAGCATCTTCAACAAATGGTGCTGGCACAACTGGATGTCATCTTGTAGAAGAATGAAAATAGACCCTTATCTATCACCGTGCACAAAACTCAAGTCCAAATGGATTAAAGACCTCAATATCAGCCCGAACACACTGAACCTGATAGAAGAGAAAGTGGGAAGTACCCTACAGGAGCTGGGCACAGGAGATCGCTTCCTATGTATAACCCCAGAAGCACAGACATTAAGGGCAACATTGAATAAATGGGACCTACTTAAACTGAGAAGCTTCTGTAAAGCAAAGGACATAGTCAATAAGACACAAAGGCAACCTACTGATTGGGAGAAGATCTTCACCAACCCCACAACAGACAAAGGTCTGATCTCCAAAATATATAAAGAACTCAAGAAACTAGACTTTAAAATGCTAATTAACCCAATTAAAAAATGGGGCACTGAACTGAACAGAGAATTCTCAGCAGAGGAAGTTCAAATGGCCAAAAGACACTTAAAGTCGTGCTCAACTTCCTTAGCAATCAGGGAAATGCAAATCAAAACAACTTTGAGATATCATCTTACACCTGTCAGAATGGCTAAAGTCAAAAACACCAAGGATAACCTTTGCTGGAGAGGCTGTGGAGGAACGGGTACCCTCATCCATTGCTGGTGGGAATGCCATCTTGTGCAACCACTGTGGAAGTCAGTGTTTCGGTTTCTCAGGAAATTCGGGATCAACTTACCCCTGGACCCAGCAATACCACTCCTGGGAATATACCCAAGAGATGCTCTATCATATGACAAAAGCATTTGTTCAACTATGTTCATAGCAGTATTATTTGTAATAGCCAGAACCTGGAAACAACCTAGATGCCCTTCAATGGAAGAATGGATGAAGAAAGTATGGAATATATACACGCTAGAGTACTACGCTGCGGTAAAAAACAATGACTTCTCGAATTTTGCATGCAAATGGATGGAAATAGAAAACACTATCCTGAGTGAGGTGTCCCAGACCCAAAAAGATGAACATGGGATGTACTCGCTCATAATTGGTTTCTAGCCATAAATTAGGGCCACGGAGTCTACAATAGGTGAACCTAAAGAAGCTAAGTAAGAAGGTGAACCCAAGGAAAAACATATAGTTATCCTCTTGGCTAAGGGAAGTAGACCCAATTGCCGGGGAGAAAATTAGGATCTTGGGGGTGGGGTGGGATGGGGGTAAGGGGAGATGGGGAGAGAAAAGGTAGAAGGGAAGGAGGGGGGATTTGGGGAATCAGGAGAATTGGGATAAAGGAAAGGTGGATAGGGGAGCACGGAACCACAATTCTTAGTTAAGGGAACCACTTTAGGGTGAGCAAGAGATTTGACCCTAGAGGGGCTCCCAAGTGCCCAACATGAGGTTCCCAGTTAGTTCCTTGGGTAGCTGAGGATTGGGAACCTGAAATGACCCTATCCGAGAGCAATACTGACGAATATCTTGCATATCATCATAGAACCTTCATCTGGTGATGGATGGAGACAGAGACAGAGACCCACACTGGAGCACTGGACTGAGCTCCCAAGGTCCCAATGAGGAGCAGAAGGAGGGAGAACATGAGCAAAGAAGTCGGGACCACGAGGCGTGCACCCACCCACTGAGACAGTGGAGCTGATCTACTGGGAGCTCACCAAGGCCAGCTGGACTGTGACCGAAAAAGCATGGGATAAAACCGGACTCTCTGAACATGGCGAACAATGAGGGCTGATGAGACGCCAAGGACAATGGCACGGGGTTTTGATCCTACTTAATGTGCTGGCTTTGTGGAAGCCTAGCCAGTTTGGATGTTCACCTTCCTAGATATGGACGGAGGGGGGAGGACCTAGGACTTACCACAGGGCAGGGAACCTGGACTGCTCTGTGGACTGGAGAGGGAGGGGGAGAGGAGTGGGGGGAGGGGTACAAGGGTGGGAGGAGGGGGAGAAGGGTGGGAGGAGGGGGAGGGAAATGGGAGGCTGGGAGGAGGTGGAAACTTGTTTTTGTTTATGTTTTTTTTCTTCTTTTCTTAATAAAAAAATTATTAAAAAAATAAAAAAAAAGAAGTAGGTGGGAATTAGAACAAGAGGATTAAATGGGGAAGGGGTGACAGCACAGAGTAGAGGGGGAATGAGAGGAAGGATAACCAACACTGAAGGCCTTTTGAAAAGCCACACAGAATCCTACTACTGTGTAAGTGTCCTAAGACATATTCATGGGTTAAAGGGGTTTAAATGGCATTGCCATATAAGGAGGAAGACAACATCCAAACAGGCATCATATGCCACCCTTAAAACCGCCAGATCAAGAAGAGGCTACATCTTCTCAAGCTGGCCCATTGGGTCCCATAGACTGTCCCACCCCAAACATCACAGTCTTTTTCCAATGCCGTTCGTTGCCTTTCACAACTTGACAGTAAACCCGTATTGCTGAAGACACCACATTCTTGTGGTGAAGAAGAACATGAAGCAATCTAGCTGGTACTCATCCAGAAGCCTCACCTAGACTTACTAGTGTTCGCAGTGCTAGAAGGTGCTATGCGTGCTACTGGAGGAGAAGAGCAACCATCAATCAGTCTCACCCAGCCATGAGCCCTGTGAGTTACAGTAATGATCCACTTGCGAGATATGCCCACTGGTCCAATAGTGGCACGAATGTCTATGGATAACGAAGCATATTTTTAAAAATTGGATTTAAGGCCCACTCTGCACGTGTGTGTGTGTGTGTGTGTGTGTGTGTGTGTGTGTGTGTGTTATCTTTCTCCTTTACCTCTCTTCTGGAAAAACCATAGACACAGACACAGAGAAACAAAGAAGGTCCGACTCTGACTTGAGATCCAGAAGAGGATGCAGAACAGGTAGAGAAGACAGTAAAGCAGGGATCTGATAACACAGGAACACAGCTGTTAGTAGACATGTCTCCATGGACTCCTGAGTCTCACTGACTGAGGTGGTCACACTCTCCCTGTCTTGTTCTGCCTTTATCCTTTCTCTGTTTGAATGCCCTTTTCTGCCCCTTGGGTCATGGTGTTCTCTGTTTCCCTTTCTCTCCATCCTTCAACTCCCCAATCCCCTACCCCTACTCCTGCCTTCCTTTCTTCTCTGCATCTCTGTCCTTTCTCCATCCTCTGACCTCAAGGACTGAGATGCTTCTAGTATGTAACTGGTGTCTGGCAGGAAAGGTCTGTCTCTTTTATCATGATAAGCTTGCATCCTGTGCATCTCAGCAGGACTTAGGGGCCCTAATACCCCATTGGGTAGTGAATGTGTTCACACTGTTGCCTCTTTCTCTGTTAAAATGAGCAAACAACAGCTTGCAGCAGTAAACAAGCCTATGTTACTGACAGTCCTGATCTGGGTGGGGGTGGATAAAACAGAAGTGGGGAGGTCAAATAGAGACAAGCTGTTTCTGAGTCTAAAAGTCAAGGCTTCCAGAAATTGGCACACACAAACTCCTCTGGCCCCATGGGGTAGGACTAGCAGTACACCCGACCTTTGCACACTCATGAACTTGGCAAGACATCACTATAGACTTTATGAACCTACAACCTTGTTCTTACTGGGCAGCTCAGGACCTCATTCCACCCCCCAAAGAGCATAGAGCATGATGGGAAAGCATTGCATCCTTTGCACAGAATGATCTGCTTAGTCATCCACTGACAGAATAGTACTGCTGCCCCAACTGGACTTGAAAGTTTTTTAAAAAGCAGAAAGAGGACACAGACTTGGGTGGTTAGAGAAGGGGCGTGGTTCTAGGAGGAGCTGGCTGGAGGCTGTGAATGTGATTAAATTGCACGGTATGAAAATCTCAAAAAATAATCTTTCAAGTGAGGAAAATACCTACGGTGCTGCTGTCCTCTGACATTTCTCAGTGGACACAGTAAAGCACAGAGTGGCTGACACCCTGCTCTGGGCCACTGTAGTCCAGAAGTAAAGTCGGGTGTCAGCCCTGATCAGTCTGGCTCAGAGCCTGCTAATGGTGAGTGTGAGGCAGACAGACAGACAGACAAGGACAGTGAGAGGTGAGGAGAGAGCGTTCTATGGGTTCTGTGGGTGGATAAGCAACAAAGAGACAGGGATATGAAAACATTGTTTTTACTACAAAAACACCAGATTTAAGTCTGATGGACCTGAGTCCACATCACAGTTCACTGTTTTGTTTGCTAAAGAGACCCAGGTAAGTGCCTACTCAGCTTTGAGCCTTAAATTTTCTCATCTGGAAAAGTAAGGGATGCTAATAGTACAGGTGCATCATGGGATGGAAACAAGTGCTGGAAAGTGCCCGACCTGGCTTTTTTAGTAGGTGCACAGTGTTATGCCCAAATCCGCAAGGTCCCCGCAAAAGCCAACAAGGAAAGCAAGAGTCCCATATGTAAAAACAAAGAGCCTTTATTTTAATCAAGTTCACAAACTCGGTCTCTCCTTGTCCAACATATTAGAACAACCAGAGAGCCTCAAGCTCAATTAGAACAGGGTTTTATAGTAGTAAAGGTCGGAGTGAGGGGTCTCTGAGGTTCAGGACCTCTGATTGGCTGACATTTGCCTAGGGGTGTCCTAGTGAGGTGCGCTGCCAAGTGATCCTATCTTCAGCGCTTAGAATGACAGGCACTTCCTTTGAATGGTCTGTTCTTGGGTGGGGGTCTGGAAACTCAGCTTGTGGTTCTTTCTGCAGCCAGGCATTGTCTCAGAGTAAACTATTGAGGCCCCAGCCTCCATTTTAATTTATGCATGGCCAGAGTCCCAGGTGATAATGGTTAAAAGTAAAGAACTTCCCTTGGGTGACCTGCCCAGACGTAGCCTATGGTCGCTGGCCACCACACTCAGTAAGCACCTGGTGCCATGCAGAAATACAAAGACATGGGAAGCTAGAGACAGCCTGAGAGAGACAAGGTTGACAGAGAGACAAGGGTGACAGAGCTGGGGCCTAGTGAGAGAGCTGGGGATAGGGGGGAGAGAGCTGGGGATGGGGGGAGAGAGCTGGGGATGGGGGGAGAGAGTTGGGGACAGGGGGAGAGAGCTGGGGACAGGTGAGAGGGATGGGGACAGGTGAGAGGGCTGGGGACAGGATTAGAGAGATAGGGCCAGGGTGAAGATGTTTTGTTAGCATGTGTGCCTGCAGCGTGTGTGTGTGTGTGTGTGTGTGTGTGTGTGTGTGTGCGTGTGTGTGTGTTGCCCTAAGAGGCTGGAAGAGTGAAACGTAGCTCCTAGAACTGGAGTCACAGATGGACGTGAGCCACCATATGGGTGCTCGGAATTGAACCAGGGTCGTCTGCAAAAGCTGCCATGCCACATCCATGGCTGTCTTGCCTGTGTGACAAAATGCCTCTCAGGTAGTAGCCATCTCAAAATGAGGGGCTCATGCTTCTTGGAGCTTGGCCCCCGGCAGTTCCCGGGCAGTCTGCTCGAGTTGAGGTGACTGATTAGCCTCAAAGACCTCTTTCACTTTGTTTCTGGGGATGGTTTCTTGCATTGACTCTGCTATCTTCTTCTTCTGTTCTATTTTTCTCTTGACAAAAACTTAATCTGTTCAAGGAACCAGGAGACATTCCCAATGGCTCCTTGAATACGGAGGAACTGATGCGTCAGTTCCCTCCCTTGATTCAGGCCGAACTCAGGACCACGAGGGGTGCACCCACACACTAAGACAATGGGGATGTTCTATTGGGATCTCACCAAGGCCAGCTGGCCTAGGTCTGAAAAAGCATGGGATAAATCCGGACTAGCTGAACATAGCGGACAATGAGGAATACTGAGAATTCAAGAACAATTGCAGTGGGTTTTTGATCCTACTGCACGTACTGGCTTTGTGGGAGCCTAGGCAGTTTAGATGCTCACCTTAGGAGACCTGGATAGAGGTGGGCAGTCCTTGGGCTTCCCACAGGTCAGGGAACCCTGATTGCTCTTCGAGCAGATGAGGGAGGGGGACTTGATCGGGGGAGGGGGAGGGAAATGGGAAGCGGTTGTGGGGACGAGGCAGAAATCCTTAATAAATAAATAAATTTAAAAAAAAAAAAAAAAAAGACTCTGGCTCGCTCTCTGGGGGAATTTACAGATACCCTAGAACAGAAAGAGCTCATGATAGGAGATTTGGTCGAAGATTGGCAAATTATGAAGGAAAATGTATGGAATGGCATGAGTTACCATTTATGGAGAGGCTAGCCAGAATGAGAAACCCCTGGTACATATCAGATAGGAAAGAAAGGCAAGATATTCTTCATAACATGAAGCCAGCCATTCAATATTGGAACAAACCCTGGGGGTGGAATCCTGAAGAATGGTGTTTGGGTTACCTTGGTTACCTTGAGGGCAGATATGATTTAGGGCCGTGAGAAAGCACAGTTAGTTGGTGGTGTGAGACGAATTTCAAAGAAAAGCTCTACCCACCTGGCCCTGACCACAAGACTTGCTGAGAATAATCAATTGTCTGTAATCATTTTTCTATGGAAACTTTTATGTCTGCCAACTTCCTTCTGTAATCTCTTAAAAGTGGATGCTTGAATTTTAGTAAAGTTGCAGCAGATTCAAATCACAAAAAAAAAAAAAAATTCCTGAAATTTATAGATAGTGCTTTTTTAAAAAGTGGTCCTTTTATACCATAAAAGACTCTATAAATATGAAATTGCATTTGACAGAGAACAGAATCTGGAGTTATAAATTATACATGCCTATAAGACGATCTAAGATCAGCTCTTGGAATTTATTCCTTGCAATGCTCACTTCGCAAGATGGTGAAAATCATGTCTCAGTCAAGATCCATGTTCCTCAGCCTTGGGATGGTGTGAGGGGGACTACCCAGGGAGCTTCAAAAGCTGCTGACAGTCGTGCCACTTCCGGACATTCTGGGTTTGACTTCCCGACCGTGTAATTTATTTGTTTGTTTGTTATTATTTATTATCACCACCATCACCATCATTATTATATGAGTCACATTAGGCTGTTTTGTACAAGTATATAAGTTACTTTGAGCATCTTCCTTTATACCTTGCTACCCTCTCCTTGCCACGCCCGCCATTAGTCTCCTGTGCTCCTAGGACAGCTGCACTTCTAGTATCCTAAGATGCTGTAAAGCTCACAGTGTGACTCGAAGGTATTGTCAGAGCTGAGGACCAGTTCTTGCAGTGTGGAGTCCTATCCCTGCCGTTGGCATCTTATTTGCTCCCCGGGGAAAGCCTTGTGGCTTTTAGTCACTGAGTTTATGTTTGATTGGGGAACTTTGAAAGTTTCTGACTCGTACATTTTCACTAATTAAAGATGGAACTGAATTTCATGATATCCTAAAATTAAAAATAGATGAGACAGAGTAGCTCTCATTATGCAGCCCTGGCTGTCCAGGAACTCGATGAGTAGACCAGGCTGGCCTTGAACTTCCAGAGATCTTCCTGTCTCTGCCTCCCACGTGCTGGGGTTAAAGGTGTGTGCCACCATGCCAGGGTCTAAAAAACAAAATTAAGCATATAGAACTAAGAAGTGTTTCTGAATATGGAAGAACGTGGAAACAGGAGGTTCACTTTAAAGCAAATAAATAGACCAGGAGGCAAAAAAATGTTCAATGAATACTTTTTCAGACACCTCAGAAGGAGCTTTGAAAGACCAAATGTATGGTCTTGGAAGCTAAGCAGGGTTGGCCTTGGTTAGCACTTGGATGGGAGACAGAGGATCTAATACAAATGCACTGCCAAAAGCGTACTTGTTTTCAGTGAATTTGTTCCTCAAGATCAGAAAAGAAAATTGCTCATCTGCTTGACAGTCTATAATACTTCCTCCGGCACTCTTTCGGTATCAAATGTTAGGGTCTTCTTCCATGCACCACAAACCTCAAGCTGACCAAAGAATGTATATTTGTCATCTTAATGTGTTAGGATCTCTTGCTATAGAAAACTAGCTGGTCACAGAGTGATGACAGGCCCGTGTGTCCTCAACTTAGAGGGAACATGTGGCCACACTGAGGTATGGGATACTTTAGCATTCATGGATTCACTTGGACCTGTTCTTCCTCCCTGCAACCGGGAGCCAGTCCTCCTCTCCCTGATTGTCTCATGGTAGGAGCATCTACTGCTGCCTCGCACAGGGACTCAGACTTTTCCAAACACCAGAACTACATGGTGAGTCTATCCTATCTCAAAATAGAAATTTAAGAAAAATGGGGGGGGGGGCTAAGGAGATGGCTTGATGATGCAGAAAACCTGAGTGCAGGTGTCTGCATCTAGAAGAGGCTGTCATATCCCCTGGGGCTGGAGTTACAGGTGGTTGGGCAGCTCACCGTGCACATGCACCCACGCAGAAACACACACATATATAGGTAGTTTTGAAAAAATGAAAATGAAAAATAAAAAATTGGAACACCAGATCAGAAGAAAGTACATCTGAAAATTTCTCACTGAAGTAAACCATAGGAAATGACTCCCAATCAAAGGGATTTCAAATGTCCATCACGATTGTGAAGAGCTATTTGCTAAATTTCTCTCCTTTTTTGCAACTCTCTGCCTTTATAGGCTCCCTCTCGATGCTCTTTTCTATTCTGTCTAACAGTTGGTAATTAAAAGGTATATACTTTTCCCGTAGCTAGATTGAGCACCACCATAACATGATCTAAATAAAACAAATTCTATGTGTTTCTGAAATATGAGAAGCGTCAAATTTTTTTTCTATTAACTTGGAATTTTAGTAATTTCAATCTGAGAGATACAAAACTAAAAACCCGTACAAAGAGCCCCGTATTAGCATCAGCCCACATCCACTTCTCCTCTTCCCTCCATTTTTGCAAATCTCACAGACCACAGTCCTTGAGGCCTAAACATTTCCGCGTGTTTCCTGAGAATAGTCCCACAGAACCACGATAGTCATTAATCAGATGCCGGACACTAGGGCCATTGTTCAGAGCTGGGTCGTTCTGCTTAAATAAAAAGGGCTTCTTTAGCATTGTGTAACTAAATCTTCGCTAGGCTGAAGCTCTGTGGAAATAGTTTGAGTCCTTCAAGGCCAGCTTTTCAACTCTGTGAAGCTAGCACAGATAGGAGCAACCTTCAGTCACTACCGAGGGCACGTTCGTCCACATAGTCTACCAAATGCTTGGCTATTGCAATGCTTGTCCAATCTGGCTACAGGAAAGAACTCTTTCCAGGCCCGTGTAATACCCCAGGACTTCCCTGGCTTCCTGAAACACCCAGATAAGCATGGGGATGCAGGTGTGGGGACAGCCTGTGCAGATCTCCAGACTTCAATCTGGAAGTAGTATTTCCTTCTCCAGTCTCCTACCTGCAAGTCCTCCAAACCCTTTCTTAAATTGTCCTTTTAAAATGATTCTATAAAGATCTTAATATAAAAACTGAAGCTGCTGGAGGGACCCTTACAGAAAACACTTCAAGAAAGAGCGCAGAAGGAGCCCAACAGTACAGGAAATAACTTCAAGAGTTGACAAATGGGATCATATACAATTAAAGGGCTTCTGCACAGCAGAGGAAACCTACTGCCGGAGTGAAGAGACAGCCTACAAAATGGTAGCAAGTCTTGGCCAGCTATACTTCAGAGAGGTGGCTAACATTTAAAACACATAAAGAAAAGTGAGAAGGAGAGGATGGGGAGAGCTTGGGGGAATGGGATGGTTGAGATGGAGGAAGGGTGGATATGGGAGCAGGAAACTATATATCTTAATTAAGGGAGCCATTTTAGGGTTGGCAAGAGACTTGACTCTAGAGGGGTTCCCATGTGTCCATGGAGATGTCCCCAACCAGTTCCCTGGGCAGCTGAGGATAGGGAACCTGAAATGACCCTATCCTATAGCAATACTGATGAATATCTTGCATATCACCATAGAACCTTCATCTGGCGATGGATGGAGATAGAGACAGAGACCCACACTGGGGCACTAGACTGAGCTCCCAAGATCCATATGAGGAACAGAAGGAGGGAGAACATGAGCAAGGAAGTCAGGACCGTGAGAGGTGCACCCACCCACTGAGACAGTGGGGCTGATCTATTGGGAGCTCACCAAGGCCAGCTGGACTGGGGACTGAAAAACTATGGGATCAAACTGGCCTCTCTGAACATGGCGGACAATGAGGACTACTGAGAAGCCAAGGACAATGGCACTGGGTTTTGATCCTACTGTATGTACTGGCTTTGTGGGAGCCTAGCCAGTTTGGATGCTCACCTTCCTAGACCTGGATGGAGGAGGGCAAAAGCAGGTGGATCTCTGTGAGTTCGAGGCCAGCATAGTCTACACAGTAAGTTCCAGGACAGTCAGGGATACACAGAGAAACCCTGTCTCAAAAAAAGGAGGGGGTGCTGTGGGAACTCCTTCAGCCTTTAAGATACTGGCACACCCTGGGTGTGGCCATATGTACTAAATAAAGAACCCTTTACTACACTCCAAAAAAAAAAAAAAAAAAAAAAAAAAAAACTTTTATGACTATAAAAGAGAGTCTGCAATCAAAAGTAAAAACTCTTCCTTACTGGAACAATACAAAAGGTGTCTTGAGGGCAAGATTCTGCCCTTCCATGGCTCTATCTTGTGGAAATACAAATTCATTTGAAAAGAGAGCTCCTGAACTTAACATGCCACTGATTGGGTTTCTGGCTGAAGAACCAATGGCTTAGGGAAATAAGCTCACAGGTTCAGAAGCCAAGGCACACAGAGGTCATGACAACAATATTAGATGGGGGCCAGACTACGTATTGAGATGGCAGCAGAACTTGGCAGTATTGTCTACATGGTTCCTAGTTTGCAAGAATGGAAAATGCAAGAGTTACAGAGCAATGTAGGCTTGTACCTAAGATCAAGAAATCTTCTTAGACCTGACTGTGTCTAGGGTCGGATTTCTAGGAAATGAGGCCATTTGTGAGGCTATTAAGGCAAAGCCTAATTTGCACTATAGACCTCTGGATGTTAAAGATGACAGAAATATAGGATAGTCACTGAGGAAAGCTGCAGGAAAGCGGTATAGCTGAAGAAATGGGGTGCCCAAACCCCTTTGAGACCTCATGATGCCAATACAAGTTATAGAGGCAGGACATGGAGCTACAGGGTTTGGTGTTAGACTTACTGAGCTCAGTATTGCTTTGGTATCATTTATCCTTGTTATCTTGATAAAATGAAAACAATTATTTGTTTTCATTGTCTACAGGAAGTATGTAACATTGATATTTTTTATTGTGAAGGAGCTGACAACAGTGAAGAATTACACTGAATTTCAGAAGACTTTGCAGTTGGACCTTGAACAATGAAACACCTGTTAAACTTTTGGAGACTATTAAAATGAACTAAATATAGCATCTATATTGGAAGCTTGACTGACTTTGGCCCAAGAAGCCTTAGCTGTTCAGAATGTGCCTGAACTTTGATCCCTGGAAGGTCTGTCAATTTGTGAGCCTCAAGCATCTGCAGTAATGTAAAGCAAATAGGTTTACTCCTCAAAGATAGAATCTATGTTATTCTATAATATGCTTGTTTTTAATAGTATAGCTTCATGACTGCAAAATGCACTCCTCTGCATTAAAAGCAGTACAACCCTGGGTTCTCTACCCGAAGTTTCACTCCAGACACTTGTGCTACTGTTACTCCATAAGCATGCATAACTCAGAAACAGTAAACTACTATCCCATGCAATGGACCCTGGAGTTGCTTTTGTTAACCCAATGATTGTCCACCAGTGTTTAGTTTCATGATCCCTATGTGAGAAAATGCACCATGAACTATGAAACAATGCAAGTAGATGGGTGTCCAGATTCTCAGAGCAGCAAGACTTTTGTCCTGAATCATACTCCTGGCTTCTTTTTCTTGGCAAAAAGTTACAAAAGAAAGCAACAGAGGAAACTGAATTATAGAAACAATGTTTCTGCCACCAAACTACATATATTTAGTCATTTCACGATAGTCTATGTCCCAGAGTCTGGCTTCATGATCAAAATATAGGTGTTACTCATCACAAGACAGTATAGCTATTATGATGGTACTCACAAATGAACCTCATCATCAAGAAGGATACCTTTGGCTTTTACTCTTCCAGCGACAGAAATAGAAAACAGAAAATCATCATCAGTTTTTACCATCACAGACATTAACACCCTTTACAGCCACTTAGGACGTTTATAGTAGTAAAGTAAAATGTCATGTTTTCTCTAATATTCAGATTTTAGATTTTTAAAAATTAAGTGAATGCAGGAGAAAGACAATTTAGGAATGAAATATGACCAGCGGGACAACATTTTTACAGAAATAAAAAAAATCTTAAAATTTAATTGGAATCACAAGAAAACTTGAATAATCAAAAATAAATTGCTGGAAATATCGGTATCACACTTTATACTTGCAGAATATATTCTGTAAATTCACAATAGCTAAAACATCATGGTAATATTTTTAAAAAATGACCAATGGGACAGGACAAAAACTCATTAATTAACTCATTTATATATGGCTAATTGCTTTTTGACAAAAACACGAAGGTCAAAAAATAGGAAAGGAAAAGTCCATCAATAAATAATGCTGGAGAGATTAAATACTTGACACGTGGGAAAGCAAAATTAAACTATCATTTTATAAAGTATGCAAAAATTAAATAATTAAATTTAAGACATGCATTTGTAAATTTATGCCAAAAAAACAAAGAAAAAGATCCATGATGTTGGACACAATGAAGATTTTCATATGAATGGGTAAGAAAACAGACAACACAACGCAAAATAGGGAAGTATGATAGCATCAAATAAAAGTGCTTTGTTAGATCAACTGGATAGTGGAACCCCAACTGAAAAAGATGTCCCTCACTGACTGTCCTTTAGGCAAATCTTTGAGGCATTTTCTTGATTAATGATTGGTATGGGAGGGCTTAGGCCACTGGCAGCAGTACCACCACTGGAGACATACTGGAGACATGGTCCTAGGTTCTATAAGAAAGCAAGTTTAGTGAGACATACTGGAGACATGGTCCTAGGTTCTATAAGAAAGCAAGTTTAGTGAGTCATTGAAAGCAAGTAAGTCAGTAAGCGGTGTTCCTCTGCTCCTCAGTGATGTTTCAGTTCCTGCCTCCAAATTCCTGCTCTGCTGTATTCCTGCCTTAGCTTCCTCAGATTACAGACTATAAAATGTAACAAATCCTTTCCTGTGGAGGGAAGTTTCCATCCCGCCTGGTCCCACATCCATTCAGTCCCCAAAAAACACACAGACGTTTATATGAATTATAAACTGTTAAGCTTATTATTAATTAGCTCTTACATCTTAAATTAACCGATAATTCTTATCTATCTTTAGCAATGTGGCTTGGTACCTTTTCTCAGTGAGACATCCTCATCTTCCTTCCTCTGTGTCTGGCTGGTGACTGACTCCCTCTTTTCCTGTTCCCAGAATTCTCTTAGTCTGATGGTCCTTCCTACACTTCCTGCCTGGCTACTTTCCAATCAGTATTTTATTAAACTAATATGAGCTATAAATCTTTGCAGTGCACAAGACTGTTATTCCACAACATTTCCCATTTTTATTTTCAAAACAAGAACTCTGAATCTAATATCTTTTACTTAGCATTTTTCCTGACCATTATCCCTAACAACTGGTAACCAGCATTCTAAATAAAGACAAATATCCATAATCAATTTTGGGGGGAGAGAGTGGTTGTAGTTTTCTAGGCTACTTTCTGCTGGTTGGGAGTGCTGATAATTGTATAGGAACCCAAAAAAATCTGGGATTCTGATCAAGTCCTGACTGGAGTATTCTGTGAGGCTGGATCATCTCAGCCAGCAGTCTTGAAGCTGTTCTGGATGTAGAACTCAGAGGGAACTGGAACACTTTCCTCCCCAAGTTGACTCTGGTCAGTATTCTATAACAACAAAAGAAACCAAACTAGGACTTTCACTTATGTTACTAATTTAGATGAACACCCTCCAGCAGAGTTTATTTCTGCATAGCTAGCTTCTCAAAAATCTCCTCTGGCTCATACCTTGCCCTGAAAATACTTAGTCATAAGCTTGTAACTTGGGTTCAGATTTTAGATCTAGACACAGTATAGTGAGTGAAATCCCCCTAAGACAAAGCAATTGGTTTACCTCAGTATTAACCCTGGAATATATACATCTTGGAAGAGAGATAGTCCGTTCTTCCATAGAGTAAAAAGTGAGCTAGCCTCCATATAAACATGTCTCATGTCATCTTTGGTGTTTATCAGCTTTTGTCTTTTTAATTCTATTTTTCTCTTTTCAGTGTTAGTTATCTCTATTATTATTTTTCTTGTCTTCTTGACTTTTATGCTTAAGTTAATTTTTCTCACACTTTTCCAGTTTTTCTTCCTGGAAGATTAGAGCTATACCTTCCATTTTTAACATAACCTTTTAGTTGTTATGCTTACCTTCTAAGATTGTTTTAGCTATACCCTTCATATCTATACATGCAGTTCAAAATACATTCTGATGATGGTTCTCTGTTGTTGGATATAGATATATGTTGGTACTCTGTGCTGATTTTTTTCTAAACTCAATTATTAAATAAAGGGTTATGGTATGGAGATATTTTGAATTTGCCACAAAATTATGCTATCAAACAAAAATATTGTTAGTTTATCCTAGTGCCATAAATTCATCTTTCTTTATGGAACTGGTGAGGACTACGAATAAAAAGTCCAGCTGTGAATATAAATGGTGGTAGCAGGCATCCCACTATGTGGCCAGTCACAAAAGGAAGCTTCAAATCATTTATCACTAAGTAAGATGCTTTTACTACATTTGCTGGGTAAAAACTTCAAATTAAGAATATTTCATTCTATTTCTGGTTGCCTAGGGGTTTTAATTAATTGCTAATTTCTGAATCTATCAAGATGACCGTGTGTTTATTCCTCATTATTTTCCAATTCATGGTGACGAACGTTCAATTAGCTTTTAAAATGTAAAATCAATTTTATTCTTCTAGGTTCTCATAAGTTAACATGCTGTACCATACTTCTTATATACTATCAGTATTAATTTAATATTCTGCTGAATATAACCATTAAAATGAACAAGTAAGACATCCATAATTTTCAATTCTGATATTGTTCCTATATGATTTTAATGGTGAAGCTTTTTCTAGCTTTAAAGAAAAACAGGAGATGTAACATGTACCTTCTCTCTAGTCTCTGGAAGAGTTTGTTCAATACCAAAGCAGTGTTTTACACATATGTTGCAAGAGTTTGCCAGCAAAACTGTCTATGCCTCAGATTTCCTCTGGAAATGTTTTAATAATGGAATAATTTTAAAATAAATAAATGAAACCATTGCTTTTAAATTTCTAATATGTATTTTAATGGCAATATTCTCATAAAACATGAGTTCGATCATATTTCCCACAATGTAGTAGCACTGAATAACTTCATAAAGTTCTTCAGTTTGTAAATCATTGTACAAAAAAACTCATTATAATGATAAGTGATCTATCACATCTTTAAAATCGTTTGGAGTTTATATGTAATTAAGTACATAAAGAGAACATAAAGCATACAATTTTGTTGTTTCTTTAGCTCCCAATGCCAAAACCATGAGATACTACTTCACAAAAGAATTCATCATAGATGACATTAGTGAACATAGGTGAAAGTGTAGCTAATAAATAGATGATAGTGCTACAAATAAATAAGATGTGATGGGAAGATGGAAAAATGGTGACAGTAAAGAGACTTGGCCTGCACGTGGCTACACCATAAACCATATTGGAAGTATCTGATGAACTTTAATTGGGCTATTTGTTTTCTCATTATTGATTTTTGAGCTCCTTATACATTTTTCTTATTGGGTTTTTATCATATTTATGGTCCATAAACATGTCACTCGGTTCTATAGATTACCTCTTTACTCTGTTCATTATTCCCTTGGCTGTGCAAAACTATAGAGTTTTGTATGATTTACCTGCTTTAGCTTCTGTTGCTCAAGTCTCTGTCACACTTCCCAAAACATATAATCATTAAGGCCACCATTCTGGAGCTTTCTCCCTGTGCTTTACTCTGCTAGTTTATAATTTCAGGTAATACGTTTAATGTTTAATTCATTTTCAATTTACTTTTGTGTACAGTATGAAGTATGAGTCCAATTTCATTTCTCTGCATGTAGGTATCCAATGTTCCCAAAATTATTTTTTGAAGATTCTTTAAGTTATTCATGTCAAAAATAAATTGCCTGTAATGTTAAAATTTATGCCTGCTGGTGTCATTTCTGTTTTTATGGAGACATAATATTACCATACATTTATGGGGGAACAGTATGCTTTGATATATAGGCACCATGTATAATAAAAAGAAGATAATAAGCATTTCCATTTTTCTAATAGTAATAAATTTTGTGTTCAGAAATGTATGATCTTCTTTTCTAGTCATTTTGAAATACAATATAAATTGTTTTAAACCTACTGTATGGTGTGAAAAACAGAAATAAATCCTTCTCTTATTGAAATTAGCTCTATGTTCTATGCTCCTTGACTTTATGCATCAACAAAATTAGTATTTTCATTTCCAGTACGTCAGTGGGAAGGTACAGCGTTTGTCTCTCTCTATGTTTGGCTTATACTGCTGGACATATTGATCTCCAGTTCCTAAAGATTATGTTGCTGAAAATGTCAGGATTTCATTATTTTAATAGCAAAATGCTATTACATTGTATACAATATCTCTTTTTCTTTATCCATGAATTCAATAATGGGCATCTACATTCATTCCCTATTGTAGCGATTACAAATGCTGGGACGATAAGTACAGAATTACTAATACCTTTTATAATGATCTTGTTTCCATTGGAACTATATCCAGCAGTAGATTTTCTGCATCAAATGGTTGCTCAACTAACCCTTTATACTTAAAGATTCTTCACAATGTCTTCCAGAACTACGGGCTGTCCTAATAGACATTCCCATCAACAATGTGTGAATTCCCTTCTTTACCTTCTTGCCAAAACTTGGCATTTTTTTGTGATTTGATATTATGGTTCTGACTGTATTTCCTGATGATTACTGAATTGAGTATTTTTCTTATATTTATCCATGTTTATGCCTTCTTTAAAGAAGTAGTTATTTATATTTTAGGACTGAATATATTTATATTTAAATTCAATATTTATATTTAAATATTGAATATTTATATTTAAAAACTAAATAGACACAATTCTATTTGTCTACTATTTTTACCTGTGCATTTAAGTCTTATTTTGAAAATCCTTGTCTTTGACTACATTCTGAAGTGCTTTCTTTATATGACTTTTAATAGTTCAAACTGCACGGTGACTGTTAGAGATTCTGGGGACTTTTGAAATTGGAATAAATGCATTTTACTCGATGATACGGCCAGGACTCTATGTAGCCCAGGGAGTGGAATATGGTGGTTTTAATGAGAATGGCACCCATAGGTTTTGAATACTTGTTCCACAGTTGGTAGAACTATCTGTGAAGTACTAAGAGATATGGCTGTGTTGAAGGAGGCATGTCACTGGAGTGGGCTCCAAATTTTCAAAAGACTTGTGCCGTTCTCATTGTCCCTCTCAAAGCTTATGGATTAAGATGTGAGCTCTCAGCTGTTTCATCATTTCTATGCCATGAACTCAAATCCTCTAAAGTTGTAAGCCAATTTAATGCTCTTTTATAAGTTGCCTTCGTCGTGGTGTTTTAATCACAGCAATAGGAAAGTAACCAGGAGTGTGTATCAATTTTTTATTCCATTCATTTGTTGATTGGCAGTTAGGTCAAAAAAAGAATCCTTATCATAATGAGACAAAAAGAATCCTAAAATATTATTAATAGTACTGAGCTTTCACATAGCAGCTTTAAATATAAATCTAAAACTTTTGAAGTCAATTTTTCTCAGGAAATATTGGCAGATTTAAAATATAAAAAAAATAAACCATAAAAAATGTTTATTTAAACTTCATCTCTGGCCTTAAAATCATCTATTCAATCCATGTTTTCTGTCTATCTGTCTGTCTGTCTGTCTGTCTGCCTTTCTATCCACACATCCATTCATCCATCTATTCATATAATCTAGCACACAAACACACACACCTGTAAAAAGTGTCTTCTATACTTTACTGAGGCCCACTAGTATGTTATGGTATGTTAGGTATAAAATTATGCTGGGATATTAGCCTCCTCAGACTTTGGGAGGACAACCTAGGACTCAACTTTGAAACATACTAAGCATCTGCCTTTGTTTAGTCTGGCAAGCAATATAAATATAATCATTATTTTATATAATTCATATGTTAAAGTGATTCAGAAACATTCTAAGGAATAACCTGTGAAAGTTGGTCTGGATTTCCTTTCAAGAGTCCATGGAAAAAAAGAAAAGTATTTTCTCAGGAATAACACAGAGTAATCAAATGAACAGTTAAATTAGGCCAGAACATTTTTACACTTGAGAAGTATTTAATGCTTAGCAGACTCATCCACATTTGTAAACTGTATGGCTGTATAACTTAAGGCATGGCTTAGAGGTTGTCAGTTATTCCTTCTATTCTTACAGTTGGAATTTTCCCTGAATTCTGCTCTTTGACTTGCTATATTTGAAAATGAACTTTATATATTTGAGCAAAAATTTCTGTCTATAAATGGTAGCCTCCTTTGGTGATGTCAAAATATAATCTTTCAAGTAATAAACAAGCAAAAATAAATCAAGTGAGTTTTCTTCCTATAATATCATTGTACAAGGGCTTTGAGTGATATGATCAAAACATTTCATTTTAATGATATCTGAGGTCTTAATGATAGTCATGTAATATATACAATTAAGGCTACAAGCTAGGTGACCAAAGAAAATTGTTTCCAGTTTTCATAAATATAGTCAGTGTGCCTACATTCCTTATTGGCTCAGGATTTGGTGATTTGTTGTCCTAGAAGTGTTTGTGTTCTAATTAGGGGAGTGAACTTTTACACTTCCACAGCATGGATCACTACAAAATAAAGCAAAATAAAATCAATTCTGGAGTTGTAGCTTATATATTACTTCTAATTATAAAATTCTTATCTACTTTCCATACAGGTATTCATCTGGTTACTAATTTCACTCCGTGCTTGTGCTGGCTGATTTATGTCAACTTGACACAAATTACTTGAGAAGAGGGAACCACAAGAAAAAAAAGTCCATGGTTGGCTTGCAGGCTAGTCTGTGATAGTTTTTCTTGACTGATTGGGTGGGCCACTACCATGGTAGAGTAAAGAACTACCCCTGGCCTTGTTTTCCCAGGTGCTATAAGAAAGCAGGCTGAGCAGGCCATGAGGAGCAAGCCAGTGCAGAGCACTCTTCCACAGTCTCTACATAAGTTCCTGTCTTGAGTTCATGCCCTGACTTCCCTGGATGATAAACTACAAGCTGTAAGGTAACATATAACCTTTCCTTCCCCAATTGCTTGTTGTCAGTGCTCACATTATTCTTATTTTGAAGACAAAAACAATTGGTTCAAAGCCCTCCCTTGGTATTATTGTCTTGTAGAGCTTGAAATGGGCTCAGACCTGAAGCAAGCCAGCATATTTAAATTAAGTAAGTGGGAGCAGGGGCAGTAGTACAAAACCCTACAGAAAAGCAGCGATTTTATAAGATCATTACAAAAATATTGAGAGGGTTTTAGTGCCAAGGAACATTTTCATGACTACTCCAGTGTTCTTGCCGCATACATCAGCAAAACCAACATTCATACTGGTGATCTTAACTTGGTCTGGACGAGCTTCCAAAACTTTGTAGTGAAATCTGTTTCCCCTTTGTCTACATAACTTAACTGGGTTGACACTAATATTCTTAAGCTATAAAAACTAATCAAGTTATTTTCATATGTTACTCACGTTCCCTATTCTCAACACAGAATTAGACCATTTTAAACTAAATTTAAGTTAAATAATGATGGTTAATTCAAATGCTTTTGTATAGTAGGAGTTTTATACACCACGCTTATCTACTTGCCATTCTCTGGGCATGTATTAATTTATCAAGAATCTTCCCCTTAATATTGGCCTAATCCATAGCATAAAGCACAATGGGACAATTGCTGCCTAAAGGCTAAAAACAATTACTTCGGCTAATGCAGACCAAGATTACATTAGCTCTCCTCTCTAAGTATATATGTCACTCCTGATTCATTTTGAGATCACGCTCTACTCAACCCTCAGGTTGTTTTCCACCCATGAACTGTTGTTAAATTCGCATGTTCCCAATTCTGTGTGTTTATGATTGATTTTTTTGAGCCAGAATTTAGAATTGGAGGTCAATTTTGAAGAAGGAAAAGGGATGTTTTGATGGGTTTTAAAACGGGATTCTAAAATTCAAAGGAAAGGTAAAAAATAATGCAGTAAATACTGTAGGAGATTTAAGGGGGAACAATTTCCCAGGAGAGGTGGAAAACACGAGACAACAGTCAAAGAAAATCAACAAGAAAAAATAAGTTTTATAATTCTTTAGATAATGAACTAAGCCTCCTAATATCATTTATTGCAATATGTGGTTAAAAGCAGTAATTTCTCTTGGGATAAAGAACAAAGAACATGACATATACTTTGTGAACTTCATAAAGTTATAACAAAAATAAGATCTGCAAATCATCACAAGATCTCCTTCCAAAGAAGCAGTCTAACTATTACAATTGGGCATTTACATATGGGTCCAATAACAAACAAAATATAGTCATTAAAAATAAATATAGAATGTAGAGGGTTAGTAATATATTATTAAAGAGATATTTGATAGACCTACTGTCTCTGAACTAGAATTTGTGAATGTTGTGGCTCCATAACATTGTATGCTAAAACAGATATCAAGAGATGTTTATTGAAAAAGATTACTGGAGGAAGCAATATTTATTGTGTGACTTTTCCTGGGGATATATAAGCAAAAAATATACATACTCTAGATATGGAACACGTGACATACCACAATAATGACTTTACTATAACTTGGTGAATCTGTGAGTTTACTGGGGTTTGTTATAGAAACGTGGATGACAGAAAGGTGGTTGCAACACCAAAACACCCAGGCCAGCCTGAGTTACAACTCACAAAGATCACACTATTGTAATCATTCCCTGCAAAAATTACACATAGCTTAACAGGTTGGAAAGTCTCCTTAGGGCTGTTGAGTACATTTCAAGCTTGCTGCAGCACCTCTAAACCTTGGTTCACTCTAGATATGGTCCAATCAGTTGAAAACAAAAGATTCTAGCCTATGAACAAGAAATGATATTACTATTATTAATGTTAGCAAAAGTAAATATAGTATCTATTGATATACAATTAATTAGCTGTTTGAAATTTCATAAATTACTTGATACATGTTTATATTTTCTGTTAAATTCTTGAACAAGAAGTAACGGACAGTAGACACAAGTTTCAAATAATTTTTCATTCATTTATTTATATACTCAATATGGTAAATAGCTATAAGTATAAAAGCAAAATTTAAAGTTTAAGAGTTCAGGTGTGATGGGTTCATAAATAAGATATTTAAACATGTTAAATTCTATAATGCAATAATTGCAAAAATATTTAAAAAATTAACCTGGGGAACATCTAACCCATGTGTGTTTGCTGGAGAGGATGTGGAAGAAGGGGTACACTCATCCATTGCTGGTGGGAATGCAAACTTGTGCAACCATTATGGAAAGCAGTGTGGTGGTTTCTCAGGAAATTTGGGATCAACCTACCCCAGGACCCAGCAATACCACTCTTGGGAATATACCCAAGAGATGCCCTATCATACTACAAAAGTATTTGTTCAACTATGTTCATAGCAGCATTATTTGTAATAGCCAGAACCTGGAAACAACCTAGATGCCCTTCCATGGAAGAATGGATGAAGAAAGTGTGGAATATATACATATTAGAGTACCTCTCAGCGGTTAAAAAAAAAAAACAAAACAATGACTTCTTGAATTTTGCATGCAAATGGATGGAAATAGAAAATACTATCCTGAGTGAGGTAACCCAGATCCAAAAAGATGAACATGGGATGCACTCACTTATAATTGGTTTTTAGCCATAAATATAGGGCATTGAGCCTATAATTCACGATCCTAGAGAAGCTAAATAAGAAGGTGAACCCAAAGAAAAACATATAGTTATCCTCCTGGATATTGGAAGTAGACAAGATTGCTGGGAAAAAATTGGGAACTGGGGGGTGGGGTGGGATGGGGGAAAGGGGAGATGGGGAGAGACAAGTGAGAAGGGGAGGATGGGGAGAGCTTGGGGGATTGGGGTGATTGGGATAATGGAAGGATGGATATGGAGCAGGGAAGTATATATCTTAATTAAGGGAGCCATTTTAGGGTTGGCAAGAGACTTGACTCTAGAGGGGTTCCCAGGGGTCCAGAGAGATGTCCCCAACTAGGTCCTTGGGCAGCTGAGGAGAGAGAGCCTGAAATGTCCCTATCCTATAGCCATACTAATGAATATCTTGCATATCACCATAGAACCTACATCTGGCGATGGATGGAGATAGACACAGAGACCCACACTGGAGCACTGGACTGAACTCCCAAGGTCCAAATGAGGAACAGAAGGAGGGAGAACATGAGCAAGTAAGTCAAGACTGCAAGGGGGGCATCCACCCACTGAGACGGTGGAGCTGATCTATTGGGAGCTCACCAAGGCAGCTAGACTGGGACTGAAAAAGCAGGGGATAAAACCGGACTCTCTGAATATGTTGGACAATGAGGGCTGCTGAGAAGCCAAGGACAATGGCACTGGGTTTTGATCCTACTGCATGTACTGGCTTTGTGGGAGCCTAGCATGTTTGGATGCTCACCTTCTTAGACCTGGATGGAGGGGGGAGGACCTTGAACTGCCCACAGTTATAAGAAGCAAGTCTATGTTGCCATTATGCAAGTTGTAGTTCTTTGCTCACAAATCTCATTTAAATGTTCCACAGTCAGAAAGAGTCAGAGTTAGAGCTGAAAGCATGGCCCAGAAAGTTGGCATTTTAAAATGGTACAGCATTTTTTTTTCTTTTGCTACTGCTGAATCAGGAAAACCTCTCTTAAAGGAGCTGTGGCAAGCCACCAGCTGAAAAATAAATGCAGCTAAACTTTGGAGGGTTTTTGTGTCTAGAATTTTTTTTTCAAGCTCATTCAGGTTTTGAATGGATTTTAGTTGGCCACGTTGGCCATAGATGGAGAAAGTAAGTTATTTCAGGACAAAGTCAAATTTAAGTAATATCAGTACACAAATCCAGCCCTATAGAAGGTACTAGAAGAAAAATTACACTCCAAGGAAGTTAACTACACCTACAAAAACACAGACAATAGATATCCTCACACCAGTAAAATCCAAAGAGAAGCACACATACACACACGCTACGACCACAAAGAACAACACAATAAAAAACATAGCGGACAATGAGGACTACTGAGAACTCAAGAACAATGGCAATGGGTTTCTGATCCTACTGCACGCACTGGCTTTGTGGGAGCCTAGGCAGTTTGGATGCTCAACTTACTAGACCTGGATGGAGGTGGGGGTTCCTTGGACTTCCCACAGGACAGGGAACCCTGATTGCTTTTCGGGCTGAGGGGGGGGGGGGACTTAATTGGGGGAGGGGGGGAAATGGGAGGCGGTGGCAGGGAAGAGACAAAAATCTTTAATAAATAAATAAATTAAAAAAGAACAGTCAATGGTCATTAATATATCTCAATATCAATGGACTCAATTGAGCAATAAAAAGACACGGGCAAACCGACTGGATATAAAAACAGAATCCATCCTTCTGCTGTATACAGGAAATGCACCTCAGAATCAAAGATAAATACTACCTCACAGTAAAGGGATGAAAACAGATTTTCCAATAAAATGGGCCTAACAATCAAGCTGGTGTAGGTTTCCTAATATCTAACAAAATAGACTTTAAACCAAAATTAACCAAGAGATTAAGGAAATTTCATAACCACTAAAGGAAATCATCCACAGGATGGCATCTCAATTTGGAGCATCTATGCCCAAAATGCAAGGGCACCCACATTTGTAAAAGAAATATTACTAAAACTTAAACCACACATTGAACTGCACACATTAATGGTCGGAGACTTCAATATTCCACTGTCACCAATGGGAAGGTGATACAGACAGAAACTAAATAGACAAATAATGGAACTAACAGACTTATCATTCAAATGGACCTAACATTTGAATGATAAGTGGAAGACAGAACATTCCACTGAAAAACAAGAGGATATCCCTTTTTCTAAGCACCTCACAGAACCTTCTTCAAAACTAACCATGTACTAAGTCACAAAGCAAGTATCAACAGATACAAGAAAATTGAAATAACCCCCTGTATCCTATCAGATCACCAAGGATTTCAACAACAACATAAATAACAAAAAGTCTACAAATGCATGGAAACTGACCAACTATCAAATGGATTACCAATGGCTCAAAAAAAATTAACAAAGAAATTAAAGACATCCTAGAATTCAATGTAAATGAATCCACAATATACCCAAACTTATGGGACACAATAAATGTGGTGCTAAGAGGAAAATTTCATAGCACAATCATAACAGAAACTTAACAGGACATCTGAAAGCTATAGAACAAAAAAAAACAAAGCAGACACACCCAAGAAGAGTACAAGGCAGAAAATAAATCAAACTCAGGGATGAAATAAATAAAATAAAAACAAAGAAAAAACAATGCAAAGAATCAACAAAAAAGTTTTATTTTTCTTTGAGAAAATCAACAAGATAGACACTTATCCAGACTAACAAAAAGGAAGAGAGAGTGAGAACATCCAAATTAACAAAATCAGAAATGAAAAGGGGAATATAATAACAGACAGCAAAGAAATCCAAGACTCATTAGGTCATACTTCAAAAACCTATACTCCACAAAATTGGAAAATCTAAAGAAATCGACAATTTTATTCCTAGATACTACCTATTAAAGTTAAATCAAGGTCAGAGAAACAATTAAAATAAACCCATATCAACTAAAGAAATATAAAAAGTCTCCTAACTAAAAGAAGCAGGATGGCAGATGGTTTTAGCATAGATTTCTACCAGATCTTCAAAGAATAGCTAATACCAATACTCCTCAAATTATTCCAGAAAAAAACAGAAAGAACATAGTGAAATTCATTTTCTGAAACCCCAGAAATCTTGATACCCAAACCACACAGACTCAACAAAGACACATAATTACAAAACATTTTTCCTCATGAACACAGATGCAAAATACTCAATAAAATACTTGCAAACTGAATCCAAGAACATACTAAAAATATCATCCACCATAATCAAGTAGGCTTCATCCCTTAGATGCAAGGATGACTCAACATACTAAAATCTTTAATCTAATCCACCATATAAACAAACTGAAAGAAAAATAAAAAAACAATAATTTCACTGGATACTTAGAATGCTTTTCACAAAATACAGCAGTCCTTCATGATAAAAGTCTTGAAAAGATCAGGAATACAAGGGATACCTCAAAACATAATAAAGGCAATACATACATAGCAAGCCAATAGCCAACATCAAATTAAATGGAAAGAAACTTAACTTAAAACAATTCCACTAAAATCAGGGACAAGACAAGGCTGCCCATTCTCTCCATACCTATTCAATATAGCACTTTGAAGTTTTAGCTAGAGAAATAAGACAACAATATCTATTTTTGTCTTTATCATATATTTCATTGAATATATAGGTCTGTATATGTCTATATAAATAATGCTTAAGTTTTCCACAATGAACAATGAATTTTCCTGCAATAATCTTTGAAGTTTCCAGAAAGAAAATGGGGCCCCACAACAGCAACTCAACCTAGTTGATAAGACATTGTGATGCTGATAGAGCTACAAGACATGTTTTGGGTACCAGCTGCACAAGATGATTCCAAATTGGTTAGCTAAAATGGTGCACATTTTTACAACATTATAGCCAGACCTCCACAAAATACTCAGAGACTATTTGCAATCATACCAGACATTAATCTTGAAACTTAATCATCACTTTACTTTCACAGGATCCCATAGAAAGAACGTCGCCCCCATGACAACTGGAAGTAATTCTAAAAGATGACATCCCCTCTCCCAGCGATAGGTAGATGATATTATAGATTGGTATTTGTGAGTTATTATATATAGACAATTACATTGGTATAGATTCTTGTATATTGATACACAGTTAAATTTTATTAAATATTGTATGCATGCATGCTTCTACCTCTGTTTAAAACATTTTTATGTATTGATACATATTTACAATATTACAGTGTACATTTCTACCTCTGATCTAGATACTTATACATTGTTTACATTTGTAGGTCATTATCCTCATTTATTGCACAATCGTTTATTGCCTTAGTCTTTAAGTCATATACATATTAAGAATTATAGATCAATAGTCATCTGTGTTTGTCATACTTATAGTTAGGCTAATCAGGTTCTTTAGATACATAGAGATTATATTCTACATAGATAGATAATCTTCAACCACATCAAAGAGCTGTAAAAATGGCATTTAAATAACTTAGAGTTCTGTGTTAATGAGACACAATAGCTCTGGGAAGCACCCATCTTTTCCAGAGAGAATGTTGAGCACCAAAGACACTCTACTCGGAGCTTGTTTTCTTCTAGGCAGAACTGGCCTTTGGGCAAAGAAATGCCCATGCCTTAACCACTGACAAGATACATGGTATCCGGAAATGGATGAAACAGTACTGTCAAATTCTGCCAAGACAGGGTAAGATAGTTTAAAAAAGTTCCTTGCCTTTGAAAATAGTCTGTCAGTTATACTAGGCCTTAGCCAAAGTTGGTTGCTTCAAAGTTGCAAATGTGACTTTGAGTGATTGTCCAGGTAGCCAGTTGTCTCTGTAAATTGTTACATGCTTTGGAAATTGTTTGATTGCACTTCCTCCTTACTCAGGTAACATTATTCCCTTCTGGGATCTTCAATGAGGTTAAAGACTAGATAAATGTAGTTATTTTCCTCTCATGTCTTGGCCAAGTTATTTATTATACAAGACTTAAGCTAGTTAAAATAGGATATTTGTTCTTATTGTATATGATTTTGTATTAGGCTTAGAATTCTCTTATTTTAACAAAAGGGGGAGGTGCTGCAGGAAGGGTTATTACCCGCCTACTGGGGTGTGGCCTCATATACTATTTACCTGGATGCCAAAAGCACATCGGCCCTTCTACCCCCCCCCCCCCCGGTTTCTGTTTGCTCATTCGGATTGTTTGGATCCCATCTCCATCCGCCATTCAAGCAGAGAATCCTGATTTGTAAGTTTTTCCCCTAAATAAATAACAATCTCTCAGTTCTGAGCTAGTGTGGGATTTCTTTTAAGCATCCGATCCCTCCACCATCACATCAAGAGGATACAAATTGAAAAGGAAGTAATAAAACATTTGATATTTTCAGACAATATGATACTATATATAAGCAAAGCCAAAAATCCTACTAGGGAACTTCTACCATGAAATCATTGGATACAATATTACTAAAAAAAAAAAAATCAAAAGCCCTCCTATATATAAATGATTAATGGACTGAGAAAGAAATCAGGAAATTAATGTCCTTCCCAATATCCAAAAATAATGTAAAATGTCTTGGTGAAATTCTAACTAAGCAAATGAAAGGCTTGTATGACAAGAACTTTAAGTGTCTGAAGAAAGAAAATGGAGAAGATATCAAAAGATAAAAAGATTTATCAAGCTCATGGATCCATAGGATCCACAAAGTAAAAATGGCCATCTTACCAAAAACAACCTACAGATTCAATGCAATCCCCATCCCAATTCTTTAAATATTTTAAACAAAAAATACTCAACTTTATAAGGAATGACAAAAAAAAGGAAAGAAAAGGAAAAAAAAACAGAATAGCTAAAACAATCCTGTACGATAACAACAACAACAACAACAAAAAAAAAAAAAACCTTCTGGAGGTATAACCATCCCTGATTTCAAGCTCTACTACAGAGCAACAGTATTAAAAACCCTACATGGTATTGGCATAAAAACAGACAAGTGGATCAATCGAATCGAATCAAAGGCCCAGACATAAATTCACATTTGTGGACACCTGATTTTCAACAAGGAAGCCAAAATTATACAATGAAAAAGAAATCATCTTCAACAAATGGTGCTGATCTAACTGGATGTCTACATGCAGAAGAATGCAAATAGATCCATATCTACTCAAATCCAAGTGGAAAAAAGACCTCAACTAAAACCAGACACACTGAACCTGATAGAAGAGAAAGTGGGGAATCACCTTGAACACATTGGCACAGGAAACAAAAAGCTTATGTAAGGCAAAGGACACTATCAATAAGACAAAAAGGCATCCCAGAGAATGAGAAAAGTTTGCCACCAACCCTACATCAGAGGGCTAATATCCAAAATATATAAAGAACTCAAGAAACTAGATATCAACAAACAAAATAATCCAATTAAAATGTGGGATACAGATTCTTTTTTTTAATTTTATTTATTTATTAAGGATTTCTGTACTGAGAATTCAAGAACAATTGCAGTGGGTTTTTGATCCTACTGCACGTACTGGCTTTGTGGGAGCCTAGGCAGTTTGGATGCTCACCTTACGAGACCTGGATAGAGGTGGGCAGTCCTTGGGCTTCCCACAGGTCAGGGAACCCTGATTGCTCTTCGAGCAGATGGGGGGGGGGGGACTTGATCGGGGGAGGGGGAGGGAAATGGGAAGCGGTTGTGGGGACGAGGCAGAAATCCTTAATAAATAAATAAATTTAAAAAATAAAAAAAAAAGGATTTCTGCCTCCTCCCTGCCACCGCCTCCCATTTCCCTCCCCCTCCCCCTCCCCCAATCAACTCCCCCTCTCTCATCAGCCCGAAGAGCAATCAGGGTTCCCTGACCTGTGGGACGTCCAAGGACCGCCCACCTCCATCCAGGTTTAGTAAGGTGAGCATCCAAACTGCCTAGGCTTCCCCAAAGCCAGTACATGCAGTAGGATCAAAAACCCATTGCCATTGTTCTTGAGTTCTCAGTAGTCCTCATTGTCCGCTATGTTCAGCGAGTCCAGTTTTATCCCATGCTTTTTCAGACCCAGGCCAGCTGGCCTTGGTGAGTTCCCCATAAAACATCCCCGTTGTCTCAGTGTGTGGGTGTACCCCTCGGGGTCCTGAGTTCCTTGCTCGTGCTCCCTCTCCTTATGTGAGGTTGGTGAGAGCTTTCCTCATTCTGTGGTCTGCCTTTATGTCCTACTGATGGTGTCATTTGCCTTACATAAGCTTTTTAGTTTCATGAGGTTTCGTTCATTAACTACTGATTTTAGTGTCTGCAGTATTGGTGTTCTATTCAGGAAGTTGTCTCCTGTGAAGGGGGACTGGGGAATAAGGACTGGGACAAGAGGGATCAGGTTGGAGGTGGATGGAAAAAGAGATTACTAAGAGAAACAACTGGAATCTGGAAGCATTTCGGGATAAACTAGAAACCCAGAGCAATGGAAACTCCCAAGAATCTATGAGGGTGGGCCTAGCTAAGACTCCTAGCAATAGATACAGAGCCTGAATAGGCCATCTCCTGTAAGCAGGCAAGACTTCCAGTAGAGGGACTGGGACACCAACCTAGCCACAAACCCTGCAACCTACAATTAGTCCTGCCTACAATATTACTGGGGTAAAAATGGCACAGAAATTGTAGGAGTAACCAACTAATGACTAGACCAGTTGAAGACCCGTATACTGAGAGGGAGCTCACTGCTGAGGGCTTGGACCCAGAGGCAGGATACCCCCAGAGACCTAAGACAGAGCCAAACAGAAATGGCAAAAAATCCAATGAAATGATTCCTAACGATACTTTGCTAAACTCACAGACCAGTGCCTACCCCAACTGTTTTTTTTTTTTAGTGTTTTAGTTGGATTTAATTTTAGCTGAAAGTAGTCAACATTCTCATAACAATGGGGAAATTGTCTCTTTTTTTTCTTTTTTATTAAATTTATTTATTTATTAAGGATTTTTGCCTCCTCCCCGCCACCGCCTCCCATTTCCCTCCCCTTCCCCGATCATGTCCCCCTCCTTCATCAGCTCGAAGAGCAATCAGGGTTCCCTGACCTGTGGGAAGTCCAAGGACTGCCCACCTCCATCTAGGTCTAGTAAGGTGAGCATCCAAACTGCCTTAAGAGAGGCTTCACCAAGCAATTGATAGAAACAGATGCAGAGACCCATAGCCAAACTTTAGTCAGAGCTCTGGGAATCCTGTGAAAAAGGAACAGAAAGGATTATAGGAGTCCTTGGGGTCAAGGGCACCACAATAAAAACCCACATAACTAACTAACCTGTCCTCACAGGAGCTCTTGGAGACTGAACTGACAACCAGGGAACCTGAGCAGGTCTGAACTAGGCTCTCTGTGTATGTTTCAGTTGTGTAACTTGGTCTTCATGTGAAACTCCTAACAGAGAGAGCAAGGGATGTCTCTGTGTTGCCTGCCTTTGAGACCAATCCCTTTTTGTACTTGCTGATATTGTATGTCAACCTGACACAATCTAGGGTCATCAGAGAGGAAGGAGCCTCAGTTAAAGAAATGCCTCCATGAGATCCTGTTGGAAGGTATTTTCTCAATTAGTGATCAGTGGAGGAGGGCCAAGACCACAATGGGAGGTGCAATTCCTGAGCTGGTGGTTCTGGGTTATATAAAAAAAATCAGGCTGGCAGGTTAGTGGTGGCACACGTCTTTAATCCCAGCACTCGGGTGGTAGAGACAAGTGGATATCTGGGAGTTCAAGACCAACCTGGTCTACAGAGTGAGTTGCAGGACAGGTTCCAAAGCTACAGAGAAACTCTGCCTTGAAAAACCAAAAAGGAAAAAAAGAAAGAAATTAGGCTGAGCAAGTCAGGGGAATCAAGCCAGTAAGCAGCTCCTCTCCAGGGCCTCTGCATCTGCTCCTGCTTCAAAGTTTCAGCCCTGCTTGAGTTCCCATTCTGAATTCCTCCAATGATGGACTATGGTCTGAAGTGTAAGACAATAAGACAGAAAAAGCCTTTCCTCCCCCACCTTGCTTTTTTGGTCATGGTGTTTTTTCGAAGTTTGGAAACCCTAAGACACTCCTACTGGATTGCCACATCCAGCATTATAGAAGAGAAGGTGCCTAGTTTCACAGCAACTTGCTATACCATGGCTGACTGATATTCATGGGATGCCCTCCTGTATCTGAAGAGAAACAGTGGAGGTGTGGATGGGGGTGGGAGGCAGGGACTGGGAAGTGATGAGAGACGGAAAGCTTTGGTTGATATGGGGAAAAAATTAAAAGATATTGTTGACAAGACTATTCAAATTTATTCTATCTTTCCCACTTACTAGATAATTTATTCAGGGTTAATCATTTTGTTAATTATTTTCTTATATTTTAATCTAACAAAAGGGCATAATTATAACACCTAGCTTATTGTTTCATTATAGGAACTAAAATGCTACACATGGTGCTCTTAACAAAGAATCTCCTGCAGCATTTGCTTGGGATACGTTATCTTTTTGCACAATAGATACTGTGATGATTGGAGATTTACATTGTTATCTTCAGTAGCAATTGAATAAGCCAAACACAAAGCCTAAAGACTTTAATAATAGCATTGGGAGCAGAAATGGAAAGCATAAATATTGAGGAAAATTAATCATCAACATTTAGTGGCCAGTTTGTTATAGAATGTTTGATGGAAAGAATAGACATGAGTAATGTCAAATGTTTTTGCTCCAGTGACTGAAGGTCTGATGGGGGAATGTCCTATGTCAATTCATGAAAAATACTGACTCTAAGAAAAAAATTGTTGTCTCCAGTCACTTAGAGCAATTTAAGAAAGATCCAGTTATTTCTGCTTCAACTCACCCAGAAGGCTGATGCACCCACCATAATTAAACTGCCTGGAGACCGATAAGAGTAACGACAAGGGCTAGAGACACTCAATATCTATCCTGAACAGCTTTGCATGATTGCAAAGAGGTTCACAATCTTGATATTTCATAAGAAGAAAACGTGGACAGAAATAAGAGTTGACACAAATCCCCCTAGATTTCCAGGGTTCTACCCCAGGGAAATGAAACATCATCCCCCTGAAGCCTACATGATGCTATAAGAGCAAGAATAGGGGACAATCCCAATATTTTTCCTCAAAGGAATAGGAGAGAAATGGAGCATGAACCAGGGGTCTTTGCAACCCGTATTAAAGAAGTTGAGGGACATCAGCAAAAATATGAATATAAGAATAACTGAGCTATACATCCCTGAGAATTACCCTACTTGAAGAAGGGATTAAAGGTGTATCTTACTAAACACACATATACAACCTGCTCAGTCTTTATAATGATACTTCTATATATGTTCTCAGTGCTAAACATTTGGCATTAGATAACCAGTTGGTGTGTTCTTCCCTGGGAAATACTATTTCTTTATATAGAAACAATTACTGAAGAAAGAGTGGATACTGGGGAAAGGGGAGGTGGTAGAACCTAGAAGGAGTGAAGGGAGCGGAAACTGGCCAGGATGTATTATAAAAGAGAAGAATATATTTTCAATAAAAGAAGGGAAAAAGGAAGTCATGCATTTGAAAGAAAGTAAGGAGTGGCATATGGAAGGGTTTGGAGGAAGGGAAGGAGTGGAAGAAATGATGTGGCTAAATTATAATCACAAAATTCTGTTTAAAAGTTTTTTTAAAAAGCAGATCTCATTGAAGTAGAGTACTTGCCTAGAAAGTGAAAGACTCTAAGTCCAATCCCCAGAATTATAAATAAAAAGTATAAGTATATATGTAGCTTAATCCAACCTTCCAACACCTCAGTGCATCATACTAGAGAAAAAAAAAATGGCAAGAGGAAAAAAGCATGACTGCAGTATTGACAGACTGAAAACCAAGGGAGTTGTCATGAGAGGAAGATAAGAAAATCTAGTAGACAATACCTGATCATTTTAGCAGCAGCTTGTCCTAGAGACAAACAGGTTAAAGTCTTTCATGGGCTGCTGTATATCTATAGAAGAAAAACTAGGCAATCAGCCTAGAAAGCTCTCCAGAAAAAAAAAAAGATAAATGATGTTTACATTCAGCTTCGGAACACTTCAGTCACTTCAGTACACTACTTTACATCCCCACCAAGGCAAAAATGAAATAGAGCTAAAACACTGTTTGAAAAATAAGTTGGGGGGGGGGTGAATCTCATCTCTAGACGTACTTTTAAAAATGCTATAGGGAAGTCTTCAAATTTAAATGCAATGTTACAAACAAACACAAAAGCATAAGAAAGTGTAGAACTTACTAATGATAGTAAATATGTACACAAATGGAGACTATGCTGATTCTGCATGTGGTATACATATCACGTCAAATTGTCCTATGAACATAATAGAAAAATATTAAGAATAGCTACAAATATATGAATTGCTAATGTAGTTCATAATACAGAATAATGTGAACTATGATTATCAATAACTTAATGTTCATGCAAGTCCAAGCCAGATCAAATCTCAGCATGGACATGGGAGTTGGACATGAAATCTACCTCCCCCTATCCATGGTGCTCTTGGCAATTATTAGCTGCTGAGAGAGAGAGAGAGACGTTCTTTACTCTGAGCATAAAACCTGGTCAGTCAGTTATCTTGTAGTGTAAGATCACATAGCCAAGAATATCTGGGCAACACAAACTGTTCAAGATGGATTAAAAGAAAAAAAAGACACAAAGGTGAATGGATAGGGAAGAGTAGTGGACCTGGAAAGATTTTGGCATCTGAGTATAATCAAAACATACTGTATGAAACTCAAGAGGTTTCAAAGGTGATGAATGTTATGTATGTGGCCTAGACACCGTTCTTGTCATATTTTGGTGAAGAATGTGGCTGCTTTTTGCCCATGTCCAAAAAAATCTGCTGGAGGCTAAACTGAAGGATTTTGGATTAGTTGCCCTGGTAGAGAAATTTCAAAACAATGTAGTATTGACTCTGTCATGTAGTTATTGCAGTTCAGTCTTACGAAGATCTATAAGGAAAAGGAGCAAGCTGAGCAACAAAAAATTTTTTAAAAATGTAAAGCTCAAGGAAAAGGGGTACAAGAAAATGGAATGGAGCCAAATCCTGTGTTGAAGAAGGTAAACAGATTAGAGAAAAGCTTGATGTTAAAGGGAATAAAGGGAATGTTGACGTCAGGGAAAGATCCTACTGTTGGGGATCTCCCCTGGAGCATCCCTCTCCAGAGCCCACCAAGCAGTGCCTCCATCTCAGAAGGGCATTTAAGGTCTGGCCCACAAAATTCCCCTTGTGGTCGGACCCCTTTATGGTTTCTCCTCTTCCCCTGGGATCACCCGGGAATGTTTTGCTCAGATTAAACCTGGAATTATTAATTTGGTTTGATCTGATTTATTGCATCAGAGGAGAAACCCAATACTGGGGTATGAAAACTTTTCACCTACTCAGCTAAGATTCCAACTTGTAAAAAGGAATTAAAGAAAAGCTTAGGGACAGGTGTGGTGGTGCATGCCTTCAATCCCAGGGCTCCAGAGGTAGAGTCTGACAAATCTCTGAGTTTGAATCCAGCCTGGTCTACAGGTCAAGTTTCAGGACAGACAGACAAGCTTAGGCAATGACAGAAACCATTGAGAAGAGAAAGCTGGTGATGATGTAGTGGAGCAAGGAGACCATGTTCCAGCCCCAACAAGCAGAAGAACTTGGTATTTAGGCCATGTGGTTCTGGCTATAGAGTCAAAGAGTGAACAAAGGGGTTATGGAATCTCCCTCACCAACTAAGGAAAACTTATAAGGCCACACATGTGTCAGGGGTGTCCCTGCATGGAGGCCTAGAGAAGCTGTGAAGGTAAAACCTGGATTGCCTCGGAGAACCCAAAATATTGGAGATGCCAGAGCCATGGGACAGTGGCCAAGGAGAGCTGCTAACAGGGAGTAGAAGCAGCCCATGAGAAAGAAATGTGGTGTGGTTAAAAAAAAGCTGAAGGTAGCTGGACAACTGAAGAGTGTTTTAACATCAGTCATGAAGATGCAGAGTATGGAGTTTGCCCAGCTGGTTTTCAGTCTTGCTTTAATCCAGTATTTTTTTCACTGTGCTCCTGTTTGGAATGGTAATGTATATCTTGTGCCATTATATGTTGGAAGTATGTGATCTGCTTTTCATTTTGATTTTATATGTGATTACAGCTAAGAGACTGCATGAATCTAAGCAGAGACTTAGAATGACTTTTACCCAGTGCTAAGACATACACACTATGGAGACTTTTGAAGTTGGACATAAGGCATATGTGGCTATAAGCCCATGGGGGCCAGGGAGTAGACTGTGGTGGTTTGAAAGAAAATGGCCCCCATAGGTCCATAGGAAGTGGCACTATTAGGAGGTGTGTCACTGATTTAGAAGGTATGGCCTTGACAAAGGAAGTGTGCTACTGAGTAGCAGGCTTTGAGGTCTCAGATGTTCAAGCCAAGCTGTGTTGCATTCATTTCCTGCTGCCTGCCTATCCAGATGTGGAACTCTCAGCTCCTCCCTCAGTACCAGGTCTGCCTGAATGCTGCCATGCTTCCTGATATGATAATAAGGGACTAAACCAGTGAAATTGTAAGCCAGCCCCAATTAAAAGTTTTCCTTTTATAAGAGTTGTCATGCTATTGGTATCTCTTCACAGCAATAAAACCCGAAGGAGAAAATACATTTAAAATGACCTCATCTTTCTAATTGATCTGATTTTACATTGAAATTTACATGACAGAAGGGAAGTCCCAAATAAAGAGTCAAAATTCTTCCTTACTCTCACTGCTCCCTTAGGCAGATATCCTCTGACCAACCACAGACCATCCCTACCAGAAAACCAGGTAGGCCACCAGTCAGCAGATCTTCCCCACTCTCTGTTTCTTCAGACAGACAGCTCCTGTCCAACCACAGGCCATGTCAATCAAAAGATCAAGTAGGCTGCTGCCCCATGGACCTTCCTCACTCTCTAGCTTCAACACTCCCACTCCTCGGTTGTTCCTCCCATCCTTGTCACTGTGTCTCAGCCCCCAACTCTGGCAGATAACCCTGACTAAACAAGACTACTCCTGCCAAAAGACCAGATACTCTTCCCACCTTTAGACTTCCTCTACTCTCTTGTTGCCCCCTCTCTAACACTATCCCTAATCCCCCTCTCCTCCTCATAGCTTTGTCCCAGTACCCAACTCTGGTGGAGACTCCCTGCTGGAGGAGAGACCACAATAGCTGTCAGAATTCCAGGTAGGCTGCCTGCCCACAAACCTCCTCCACTCTCTCAGTGCCCTACTAACAATATCCCCAATCCTTCCTCTCTTCTTCATTGCTATGTACCAATCTCCAACTCTGGCAGAGTCTCTCTGCTGGAACAAATAAAAAATATTAAAAGATGCAAGGAGAAACAGCTAAGTAACATATAAAGGCATATAAACATATAAAACAAATAGAATTAATTACATCTGACTTATCAATGGAAACTTTAAAAGTCATAGTGTGTTGACAGATGTCCTGCAGACTCTAAGAGTTCATGGATGCCAATCCAGATTGCTATTGAAAGATTTCCAATCACCATAGATGGAGAAAAGAAGATATTCCATGATAAAGTCAAATTTAAACAATACCTATCTTCAAATACAGCCCTACAGAAGATACTAGAAGGAAAACTCACACCCGAGGAAGTTAACTACATGCATAAAAACACGGGCAGTAAATAATCTCATACCAGCAAAACCAAAAGAAAGGAAATACACACTCATATTCATACATACATACTAACAATAACAACAGTAACAATAACAAAGTATCAAAAATTATCAATCAGTAATTAATATCTCCCAATTTCAATGGATGTAATCCCCCCAAAAGATACAGACTAACAGAATGGGTGTGAAAACAAGACTCATTCTTCTGTTGCACACAAGAAATACGCCTCTACATCAAAGATAAACATTACCTCAGTGTAAAGGGTCGGAAAAAGATTTTCCAAGCATATTAAGGAAAAAGTTTCTGTAGGCATTCTAATATCTTACAAAATAGATTTTAAACTAAAACTAATCAAAAGAGACAGGGAATGACACTTCATACTCATCAAAGAAAAAATTTACCAAGATGATATTTCAATTCTTAATCATCTACACCCTGAAAACAAAAGACACCCACATTACTAAAGCTTAGATCACACACTGACCTTCACAAATTGATAGTGGGAGACTTTAATACTCATCTCTCACCAAAAAAATAGGTCATCCTGACAAAAGCTAAACAGGAAATTCTGGGAGCTAACAAAGATTATAAACCAAATGAACCAAACAGATATCTATAGAACATTTCAATCAAACACATTAGAATCCACCTTCTTAATACCTCATGGAATTTTCTCCAAAAATGACCATATACTTGGTCACAATGCAAGTCTCAATGGATACAAGAAATTTGAAGGATTCTGCCTTCCACAACCCTTTGCCATGCATTGTCCCTGGCCCTACTGATGCTGAACCCCCACCAGTTAACAAGATACCCTTTCCCACAACTCCAACAGATTCCAAAGGCCCAGTCACAGTTCATACCAGTTGGAACAATTGACTCCATAGGTCCACGTACAGTCCAAACTAGGTGAAAAAAATATCCATAGCAGTTCTACCAAAAAAATTCTACCAGGGACCTCCTATAGCTGATAAACACCTTTAGCACAGTGGCTAGATCCAAGACTAACTCAAAAAGATCAAGTAATCCTCTTATATATGAATGATAAAAGGGTTGAGAAAGAAATCAGAGAAACATCACCCTTCACAATAGCCACAAACAATATAAAATATCTTGGGGAAATTCCAGCCAAGCAAGTGAAAGACTTGTATGACAAGAACTTCAAGTCTTTGAAGAAAGAAACTGAAGAACAAATCAGAAAGTGGAAAGATCTCCCATGATCATGGACTGGTAGGATCAACATAATAAAAATGGTCATCTTAGCAAAAGCAGTCTACAGATTCAACACAATCCCCATCAAAATCCCAACACAATTTCTTTACAATAAAGAAAAATACTCAACTTCATATGGAAAATCAAAACTCAAGCTAGCTAAAACGACTCTGTACAATAAAAAAAAATTGCTGTAGGTGTCACCACCCCTGATCTGAAGCTCTACTACAGAGCTACAGTAATAAACAGGTATTGTATTTGCGTGAAAACAGACACATGATCAATGGAATTGAATCGAAGACCCAGACATAAATCCATATATCTATGGACACTTGATTTTTGACAAAGAAGCCAAAACTATACAATGGAAAAAAAGAAAGCATCTTCAACAAATGATGTTGGCATAACTGGATGTCAGCATGTGAAAGAACGAATATAGATCCATATCTATCACCCTGCACAATGACATTAGGAAATTTGAAGGCAAATGGATGGAACTAGAAAAATTCATCCTGAGTGAGGCAACCCAGACCAAGAAAGACAAACACAGTATGTAATCACTCATAAGTGGATATTAACTGTAAAGTATAATAATGTTAACAATCCACAGATCCAGAGGCTAGATAACAAGGAAGGCCCATGGAGTGATGTATGGATATCCCAGGTAAAGGGGAACAGAAAAGATTTCCTGGACAGACTGGGGACATGTTGGTTTGGGAACTTGAGGAAACGCGTTGGGGGTAGGTGAAGGGGGAGAGTACTGAGATAGATGATTGGAAAGGGGAGCTCTTTGGAGTCAGGACCTGATGTAAGGAAAAACCCCATAAATAAGTTACCCTGTCTACCTTTTTGCCTCTGTGCTTTTTTTACTTTTCCTACTTCTGTATATCCTACTCTCCCTCTTACATTGTGGTTGTCTGGGGGACTGGATGCTGACATCCTCCCCTCCTTGTTCTCTTCCTCTTTTTTTCTCCTCCAGATTTCTTCTTCTATTCATCCTCTCTGCCTGCCAGTCCCACCTATTCTTTCTTCTGTCTCACTATTGGCCATTCAGCTTTTTATGAGACCATCAGGTGTTTTAGACAGGCAAAGAATTACAACTTCACAGAGTTAAATAAATGCAACATAAAAAAGTGACACATCTTTGCATCATTAAAGAAATGTTCCACACTTCCCTCAGGGCAGGGAACCCTGACTGCTCTTCAGACTGGAGAAAGAGAGGGAAAGGAGTTGTGGGAGAGGGGAAATGCGAGGCAGGGAGGAGACAGAAACTTTTAATAAAATAAAAAAAAAAAAGAAATGTTCCACAGCATAAACAAATGTAACGCATCTTAAAATATTCTACAATATGAATGGGAATGACCTAAGTCTTCTACATATATGTAACAATTGTTTAGCTTGGTCTATTTATGGTACTCCTATCAATGGGAGCAGGGACTGTACCTTATGCTCCGGCCGGCATTGGTTCTTGAGAACCTATTCCTCACACTTGTCCAGCCTTAATATAAGGCAAGGTTCTTAGTCTTCCTACATATTTATATACCATGCTTTGTTGATGCCCATGGGAGCCCTGCCTCATTCTGAACAGACACAGAGAAGGAATGGATTAGAGGGGCTATAGAGGAGGGAAGGAGGGAGGGAATAGAAGGAGAGGAGAGAAGGGAAACTGTAGTCAGGATGTAAAAGAAATAAATTTGAAATAACCCCTTCCATCCTATCATACCACCACAAACTAAAGCTGAATATCAACAACAGAAAACCTACAAATCCACTGAACCTGATCAACTCTCTACTGAATGACTACTAGATCAAGACAGAAATATGAAGGAAACTGAAGATTTCTTATATTTCAATGAAAATGAATGCACAACATAACCAAACTTATGAGACACAATTAAAGCCTTGATAAGGGGAGAGTTTATAGCACTGAGTGCCTACATTTAAAAAAATGGAGTGATCTGAAACTAGCAACTTAACAGCACACCTGAAATCTCTAGAACAAAAAAGAATCCAGCACACCCAAGATGAGTAAATGACAGAAAATAATTAAACTGAGGGATTGAGTTAATAAAATAGAAACCGAGAACAAATCAAAGAATTAATAAAACAAAGATGTGGTTCTTGAAAAAATTCAACAAGACAGACCAACCCTTATACAAACTAAAAGAGAGAGAAAATTCCCAAAATAACAAAATCAAAACCTAAAAGGGGGACATAACAACTGACCAAAGAAATCCAAAGAATTGTTGGGTCATAGTTTAAAAACATGTACTCACTGGCAGCGAGTTGGTATGGGAACATGATCAGGCAGTGGGATGGAGTGGGAAACAGCACTGAAAGAGACAACTGAAAAGGAGGTCATTTTAGGGTCAGGTAGAAACCTGGTTCAAGGGGAACTCCCAGTCATCTACCAGGATGTCCCCAGCTAAGACTCCTAGCAAAAGGGAATAGTATCCTGAACTGGAACCTCCCCTGACCAAGCAAGACTCCCAGTGAAGAGATTGAGACAACAATCTAGCCACACAACCTTCAACCCACAGTATGTCTGGCCTATGGGATATTCTGGGGTAAGGGTGACACAGAGCTTGTGGGAGTGGCTGTACAATGACTAGTCCAGTCTGAGACCCATGTCATGAGAAGGAGGAAGGACTGTATGAGCCAGAGGGGTCAAGGACACCACAAGAAAACCCACAGAATCAACTAAAGTGGGTTCATAGAAGCTCACGGAGACAAACTGACAATCAGGGAGCCTGCATTGGATTGACTTGGGCCCTATGCATATGTGTGACAGTTGTATAGCTTGGTCTTTTTGTGGAACTCCTAACTGTGGGAGCAAGAGCTGTATCTGACACATTTGCTAGCTTTGGGGATGCTATTCATCATACTGGGTTGCCTTGCCCAGCTTAAAGCAAGGTGCTCAGTCTTACTACAATTTGATACGTGATGTTTTCCTGATACCCATGGGAGGCATGCCCTTTTCTGAATAGAAAAGGGGGAGGAATGGATGGGGGAGGCACAAGGGAGGAGTGAGGTAAAACTGCAATCAGGATGTAAAATTATAAATAAATAAATGTTTAAGAAACCTCTACTTGTGGGAGCCTAGGCAGTTTGGATGCTCACCTTACTAGACCTGGATGGAGGTGGGTGGTCCTTGGACTTCCCACAGGTCAGGGAACCCTGCTTGCTCTTCGGGCTGATGAGGGAGGGGGACTTGATCGGGGGAGGGGGAGGGAAATGGGAGGCGGTGGCGGGAAGGAGGCAGAAATCTTTAATAAATAAATAAATTAAAAAATTAAAAAAAAAGAAACCTCTACTTTACAAAATCCGAAAATCTAAAAGAAATGAATACTTTTCTCGCTAGATATCACTTACCAATGTTAAATCAACATCAGATAAACAATTAATATAGACCTATAATCTCCTAAGAAAATAGAAGCAGTCATTAAAACTCTTCCAACCAAGGCAAGCTCAGGACCAGATGGTTTTAACACATAATTCTACAAGACTTTCAAAGAAGAGGTAACACCAATACTCCTCAAATTATTCCACAAAGTAGAAACCGAAAGAACATTACCAAATTCATTTTATGGGGCCACAGTCACCTTGATACCCAAACCACAAAAATATTTGATAAAGAAAGAGAATTACAAACTATTTTCCTTTATAAACATAGATGCAAAATACTCAAAAAAAATACTTGCAAACCTAATCCAAAAACACACCAAAATCATCATCCACTATGATCATGCAGTCTTCATTCCAGAGATTCAGAGATGGTATAGTATATCAATTAATATAATCTACCATATAAAAAATGTGAAATAAAAGAAAGCACATGATCATCTCATTAGATGCTGAAAAAGTCTTTGATAAAATCCAGCACATTTTTATGAGAAAAGTCTTAGACAGATTATGGATAAAGGAGACCTAAACATAATAAAGGCAATTTATAATATGTTTTTAGCCAAAATAAAATTAAATGAAGAGAAATTCAAATCAATTCCAGTAAAATCAGGAACAATACAAGACTGTCCACTCTCTCCATATCTATTTAATAAAGTACTTGGCTGAGAAATACTTAAAAGTTCAACATCCTTAGCTATCAAAGAAATACAAATCAAAACTACTTTGATATTCCATCTTATACCTGTCAGAATGGCTAAGATCAAAACCACAATTGACAGCTCATGCAGGCAAGGATGGAGCCAGAGAAAGAGAAACACTTCTCCATTGCTGGTGGGAGTGCAAACATGTACAGTCCCTATGGCAGTTTCTCAGAAAATTGGAGATTGATTTATCTCAAGACTAGGCTATACCACTCTCGGGCATATACCCAATGGATGCTCCATCCTACTACAAGGACACTTGATCAACTATATTCATAGCAGCTTTTTAGACAATATCCATAAACTGTTAATAATCTAGATGTTCCTCAACCAAAGAATGAATACATAAAAGTGGTACACTTACACAATGGAGTGTTATTCAGCTAAAAAAAATGACATCATGAAATTTATAGCAAATGGATGGAACTAGAAAAAAAAATTATCCTGAAGGAGGCATCCCAGACCCAGAAAGACAAACATGATATGTACTTACTTCTAAGTTGATCTTAACTTCAAAAGGATAACCATGCTATAATTTACAGACCCAGAGAGGCTAATTAACAAGGAAGGCTCTGGTGGAGGATGCAAGGATCTCCCTGGGAAGGGGAAACAGAGTAGAATTTGCAGGTGTACTGGGGGTGCATGAGGATGGGAACAGAAAGGATCAGTTAAATTTGGGAGGGCAGAGGGAAAGAGTACTGGGAGAGATGATAGGAATAGGGTGGATTTTAGGGAGTGATGTGAAAACCTAGTACAGTGCAAACTCCCTGGAATCTAGAGGATAGCCCTAGCAAGGACTCCTAGTAATGGAGGATATGGAGCCTCAACTGGCCATTGTTTGTAACCAGGCAAGACTTTCAGTGATGGGACTGGAACACCTACCCATCCACAAAACCATCAACATAGAAGGTTTCCTGCCTGTAAGATATGCTGGGGCAATGGTGGCTCAGAGTTTGTGGGAGTAACTAAAGAATGGCTAATGTCCTTGAATCTCAAGATATAAGTTCATGGCTGACAGCACCTGGTCGGGCACAAACCAAAAGCTCAATGGCTCAGAAACCTAGGGTATAACCAACTATGAATAACCAAACAAAAAGTCAATTAAATTCCTAATGGCTTTCTCCTATATTTATATGGATTGGTGCCTAGCCTAATCATTATCAGAGGCTTCCTCTGTCAGCTAATGGGAACAGATGCAAAGACCCACAGTCAAACATTGGGTGGAACTAATAGGGACTCACAGAGTCTGAGGTGGCAATCAGGGAGCCTGCATGGGTCTGAGCTTGGTCCTCTGCATATATATTATGTTTGTTAGCTTGGTGCTTTTGGGAAACACCTAGCAGTGGGAGTATGAATATCTCTGACTCTTGCCTGCTCTTGGCATCCTTTTCCTCCTACTGGGTTGCCTCACCCACCTCTGATATGAGGGTTTGTGACCAGTCATATTTTGTATCTTGTTATGCCATGATAACCCTGGGAGGCCTGCTCTTTTCTGAAGGGAAATGGAGGAGCAGTGCATAGTGGGGAGCCTGGGAAGAGTGTAAGAATTAAAGAGAAAGAATTCTTATGAGAGAAGAATAAATAAAAACAGAATTATTTCTAAATCAAAAGAATAAAAAATTTTAATGAACCCTAATGTGATGATAATGAGAAATAAAATGTCAATACTTTTATCCAGTTAAAGTTAAAAGATAAACAGAAAGACTATTTATTTTTTATATAAAGTTCATAGAATCCACATAAAGAGATAATATATAACAGAAAAATGATTCAGAGAGCTGTATCAAAAAAATCAATGACACACAAAAGAACACAGTAAGAGAAGAGGAGGGAATAAAGAACTACAAAGCATACAGAAACCTAGCATTGAATAAGGTGTCAATACATTCCTCCCCATAAATAATTACTTCAAATGCATACTGTTTGACTTCTTCTATCAAAAGGCACACAATTGATAAATGAAAATTTAAATAAGATCTAACTACATAATATTCAAGCAAGATTGAGTTCACTCTTGACATAAAGTAAGGAAATGAAATATATATTCCGTGTAAATGGTAACCAAAGTTGTGTGACAATACTTATATCAGACAAAACAGTTTTTAAGGGGGGGGGAGAACACTAAATAAAGAGAATATTACTTATGCAAAGGATCAATCCATAAGCATAATATTTATAAATACATGTATAAAGTTAAATTACATATATATAAATTATTAACAGGCTGCTGGTGGCGGTACATGCCTTTAATTCCAGCACTTGGAACTCTGTGAGTTCGATGCCAGCTTGGTCTACAAGCAACTTCCAGGACAGCTAGGGTTGCTACAAAGAGAAACTCTGTCTCAAAAAAAGAAAGAGGAGGACTATATACTTGAGTCATAAGACTTGATGAAATCAACCTATTACTGACATGGAAGCTTCATATTTATTGCCTATCTTTCATACTGTTAGAATATGTTATTCATGCTGGGCAGTGGTGGTGCATGCCTTTAATCCCAGCACTCAGGAGGCAGAGGCAGGCAGATCTCTGTGAGTTCAAGGCCAGCCTGGTCTACAAGAGCTAGCATAAGAGCAAGCTCTAAAACTACTGAGAAACCCTGTCTTGCAAACCAAAAACAAAAAAACCAAAAACAAACAAAAAATAATATGTTATTCATGCTACAAGGGGAGAAAAGTAATCAACTGTCTTACCTAGCCATGGCCACTGTAAGCTTTAATGACTACTTGGCAAAATCTGCCCACTCATGCATAATGGCACGATTATTTGGTGGGAGTAAACAACTACTTTTTAGTTGGATTTAAAGCCCATTCCACAAAACAAAACTCATGATGATTGTTTTGGTATTGTCAACTGGGTCAACAACCTGTGCTGTGTAGGTCCTAGGCCCTATTAGTAATAGAAGAACCTATTATTAATATTCACTAAAAGGATGCAGATTGCTTTTGGTAGAATTGCCATTTTTACTATGCTGATCCTCCCAATCCAAGAGCAAGGGAGATCCTTCCATTTTCTGGTATCCTCTTCAATTTCTTTCTTCAAAGACTTAAAGTTCTTGTCAAATAGATCTTTCATGTCCTTGGTTAGAGTTACCCCAAGATATTTTATGCTATTTTTGGCTATCATGAAAGGTGATCCTTCTCTGATTTCCCTCTTTGCTTCTTTATCCTTTGTGTATAGGAGGGCAACTGATTTTTTGGAGTTGATCTTGTATCCTGCCACATTACTAAAGGTGTTTATCAGCTGTAGGAGTTCTTTGGTGGAGTTTTGGGGTCGCTTATGTACACTATCATAACATCTTGGGCAGCTGAGGAGAGGGAGACTGAAATGGCCCTATCCTATAACCATACTGATGAATATCTTGCATACTACCATAGAACCTTCATCTGGCGATGGATGAAGCTAGAGACAGAGACCCACACTGGAGCACTGGACTGAGCTCCCAAGATCCAAATGAGGAGCAAAAGGGCAGAGAACATGAGCAAGGAAGTCAGGACTGTGAGGGGTGTGCCCACCCACTGAGATGATGGGGTTGATCTAATGGGAGCTCAGCAAAGCCAGCTGGACAGGGACTGATGGAGCGAGCATGCTATCAAACCAGACTCTCTGAACATGGCTGACAAGGAGGGCTGACTGAGAAGCCAAGGACAATGGCACTGGGTTTTGATCCTACTGCATGTACTGGCTTTGTGGGAACCTGGTCTGTTTGGATGCTCATCTTTCTAGACCTGGATAGAGGGGGGAGGACCTTGGACTTCCCACAGGGTAGGGAACCCTGACTGCTCTTTGGACTGGAGAGGGAAGGGGAGGGGAAATGGGGGGAGGGAAATGGGAGGAGGGAAGGAGGTGGAAATTTTTAATTAGAAATATATTAAATAAATAAATAAATAAATAAATAAAGGATGCAGAATTAAACTATCCCCCGAATACTTATCTTTATACCTATAAATTAGTGCATATCTCAACCCTCAAGAGAGATGTTTCTTTGTATAGTTAATGAGGTTCATAAGTGATCAAAGTACGGAGAACAAAAAGCTATAGAGTGCTTATTCATAAATGGAGTATCTAGATCAAACCCACCCCAAGACTCAGGAATTATGGTGAAAGAGAGAGGCGAGAAGACTAAGAAAGAAAGGCAGTTGAGGGCTGCTTCAGAATGGTATGCTTGGAGCAGGTCAAGGCCACTGCATATATGAACTTACAATGATTGTGACTGGCTACATAAGACTAAATCAGTGAAAACCCATCTTTAGTTGAAGAGTTACTGGCAACCGATCTGATCATTGCTGGGGGAGAGTAAGTTGTTTTCTTTGGATGCAGCCCCGGTTATGCTGCCTATGTTTTAGTGGGTAACCCTCCACTTGTGTGCATACTGGCAGCACTAAGTGGACTCAGTGGATTGATAAAAGTGTGTGAAGTTGTAAGGGAAAAGTATGCTGGAGACATACTAAAGGAATGGGGTGACGGATTTGATCAAAACACATCATTTCTCAAACAATAATGTATTAGTTACCTTTCTGTTGCTGTGATAAAACACCATGATGAAAATAACTTATAGAAAGAATATTTTATTTTGACTTATAGATCCAGAAGGATAAGGATGTGTCACATAGGGAAGACATGGGAGCAAGCAGGGGGCATAATGGTAGGAGTAGGAAGCAGAGAGATCATATAACCAACCACAATTACTAAGAAGAAACAGTGAACTGGAATTAGGGAAATATACTCTCAAAGCCCACTATCAGTGACATACTTCCTCCAATAAGGCTACTCCTCTTAAACCTCCAGTAGTGATATTTCATTTGCCTTTTAATAAATAAAACTTCCCTGAAGTTCAGAGAATAAAACAGCCACACTGATCAGCCTTACAGACCAGGCAGTGGTGATACAAACCTTTAATCTCAGTAACCACACTAGCTGGCCATAGAAAACGGGTGATAGTGGTGCACGCCTTTAATCTTAACAATATAGAGGATTATAAGATAGGAGGAGACAGCTCTTAGACACAATCTCATTACGAGATTCCTAGAGGCAGGATAGCCATTTCAGACTGATGTCGAGGTAAGATGGGTAGTAGGGGAAGTTTAACCAATGGGTTGTCTCAAGGCTTCTATAGATAAAAATGATTAATAATATGGCATTAGCCATAAACTGTTATGGAACAGTTGAAGACATAAAAGAGAGAAATCATGCATCATGATCAAGAAATATTTCTATGTCAGATATCAGCTTCGTTGAACATATTAATGTGACATAATTTAACAGAACAAAGAACTGATATCATAACAACATTTTAATAAATTGCAATAGCACTTTCACAGAAATAGAAGCAATGGTAAAATCCCTATGGAATCACAAATATCCTAGACTATCACTATCTTTAAAAATGATAATCTATATGCATTTGCATTATACTTCCTTGTTTTAAAATACATCACAAAATTACAGTAATTGATATAGTATGGCACTAACTTTAAGACATATCTATCAATGGAAAACTTTTTTTTTTTTTTTTGGTTTTTCGAGACAGAGTTTCTCTGTAGTTATGGAGCCTGTCCTGGAACTAGCTCTTGTAGACCAGGCTAGCCTGGAAGTCACAGAGATCAGACTACCTCTGTCTCCTGAGTGCTGGGATTAAAGGCATACACCACTGCCACAGGGCTTCAATGGAAAACTTTGATTTTGTATCAGAAATACATACTCTGAGACATACACAAGTGCAGATACACATACTCAGATATATATGTGTGTGTATGCATATGTGTGTGTTCTTTAATAATAATATCAATAACATAATAATCCATGTTAAGAAGAATAAAACTGGACACCTATATCTCACCTGTTATTAAAAATATAAAACATACAAAGATGACTATAAACACAGACTGTAAAATAAATTTTAAAAGGTGAACAGTGATAAATCTCAAAATAATTTAATATAGATGAAGTAATAATCCTTTCATCTGTTTCTCAAAAGAAGACATGCAAATGTTTAACAAGTACATAAGAAATGTTCAACCTCAGCAGTTGTCAGGTAAATATGAGCAATAGCATCTCAACAAAGTTATAATACCTACTTTAAAAAATGTGGAGTCAGCAACCTCAGCAGGACCAGAACCAGGCCAGCAACCTCTAAGGGAGAAGAACCAAACCCAGGATATCACTGTGAACAGGCCCCAGCCAGCGACCTCGTCCAGAGCAGGCCCAGCCAGTGACTTCCATAGAAGCAGGCCTGAGCCAACCACCTCTGCTGTGGGAACAGGCCCTAACCAACAAACTCTGCAGGAGCAGACCTGATCCAGCGACCTCTGTGGGGGTACCCCCAAGCAAGTGATCGCCATGGGAGCAGATCCAACTGACCTCTGGGATTGCAGAGCGACCTCGGGGAGCACCAAACGACCTTTAGAAGTGCTAAGCAACCTCCAGGAATGCTAAGATTATATTTAGAGCTCAGAAGATCCTAATAGCATCTCTTGGTGTTACAAGTGTCTTGTGATTAAGGTAAATACGAAAACTAGAACAATTCAATTCTGGCAGAATAAGTAGCCTGACACTTAATGTATAGGTCACACTTACAGCTAAAAAACAGAAACCTACTGAGGTTCTTGATGAGTGTGAGGGAAATGCAGAATGGGTAGCAGAAGGCAGGTAAAAATACCAGCTAAGGCTACATGAACAGTTACAGAAAGGATGATTATAACTGCCATGTGTTTTAGTCTCTTACTGTCTTTTAAAAATGTTGTGTGTGTGTGTGTGTGTGTGTGTGTGTGTGTGTGTGTGTGTGTGTGTGAAGCTCTTATTTATGTTATGGAGAAATGTGGTTCTTTATAAGTATACATTTCCTGGAACAAAAGGAGAAGGAAAATATTTTAGCACTCAATCCTTTCTTAGAAGTACTGGAGCAGCCAGGCAGTGGTGGCACATGCCTTTTAAAAAAAAAAAAAAAAAAAAAAAAAAAGATTTATTTATTTATTATTTGTACAGTATTGTCAGTATTCTGACTGCATGTAAGCCTGCAGGCCAGAAGAGGGCACCAGATCTCATTACATGTGGCTGCTGGGAATTGAACCCAGGACCTTTGGAAGAGCAGGCAGTGCTCTTAACCGCTGAGCCATTTCTCCAGCCCCTGGTGTACATCTTTAATCTCAGCACTCAGGAGGCAGCAGCAGGCAGATCTCTGTGAGTTCGAGGCCAGCCTGATCTACAAGAGCTCGTTCCGTGACAGGCAACAAAGCTATACAGAAAAACCCTGTCTCGAAAAAACCAAAAAAACATAAATAAATAAATAAATAAATAAATAAATAAAGGACTGTGATTTAGAATCTCCTAGGAGACAGACATAGAGATTCATCTGTGAGAGGATTTCCAGACCGCCTGCAGTCTTGCACAGAACAAATAGAAGAGGAGGTGTAAAGATCTACTATTCGTTCCTATCTGCTACCTAATTGTGGACATGCCCCTATCTCCATCCATTTCTCAGTAAGATGGATGGGACCCTCAAACCTATTCTTCCTAAGATCCTTCTGTTGTGTATTTTATCACAGTGATAGAAAGTACAGGGTCTCAGGTTAAATTCTGCATAGCCAGTGATATATTAAATAAACTCTCCAGGAATAAAAAGTATGTGTTTTATAAAATATTTATATCCATAAACAGTACCGAAATCTAGAATAGTGCTGAAAAGATTCCATGCATTCACTAAATATTAAATGACTTGAGGTCTGAATATATCAACTATTGATAATAAGTATAATGAAATATTTCACTTATCGTAACTCAATGGGATGAATTATATTAGTTATCCCATATCTACAACACTTTAATAAACATTTACTACTTTTTTTTCTTTTTCTTTTGAGACAGGGTTTCTCTGTGTAGCCCTAGCTTTCTTGATACTTGCTTTATAGACCAGGCTAGTCTTGAGATCTGACTGCCTCTGCCTCCCCACTGGGGAGGAATGTGACACCAGGCCTAGCTCATTTACTATTTTCTATGTACCTGTTTAAGCAGTGGTTATAAAAAGATTGACGGATCATAGTTTCTGCCCTTGAAGACTTCCATTCTAATAGTGAAAATGAACGTAAATAACTTCCTATACACAAGAGTGTGAGGAAAGAGCTGCAATAGAAGTTGCACACTAGAAAACAATTCTGCTGAGTTAAGGGATGGAGGTGGTTATGAAAGCAATAATATCTAAGCTAGTTCATTAAGAAGTAGAAAATTTTTCAAGAGAAAACACAGAGTGCTTGAAAATACACTTGTTCAGTATAAGTATCTTCTGGCTGTACATTTCCTGAGTGAGAACTAAGTTGTTTAAAAAATTATTTGCTGATTGCATGATATCAAAATATGGTAAACAGCAGCACTTTAGACTCATAAATGTAAAAAGTTTATTTCAAGCCTATGAGATGTATCACAAAGTAAAGACATTCGTCACCAAGCCTGAAGCCTTGAGTTAATCCTAGAATCTAGATCGTGAAAAAAAAAAAAAAAAAAAGAAAGAAACTATCCTCTCTGTTTCATCAACCTTTAGCCATGGTGTGTATGTATATGCACACATGTGCGTACGTGTGTGTGTGTGTGTATGTATGTGTGTGTAAACACTAAATCAATAAATAAATGTAAAAATGGCTTACTTCAAGAGGGACTGTTGAGTGTAAAGAAGAAATGGAATCTTGAAAGTGAGATTTTCACTGAAATCTTCTCACTGAAAAATAAGAAAGAAATTTAGGAATAGAGGATGGCAACAACTCTGACTACCTACAACATTGATGTTGATTTTCCCTGCTTTTTCACAGACATGAGTAATCTCTTCTCATAGCCTACACAATACAGAAATGTCATATCCTGTGCACAAAAGTGGATTTGGCACAGGATCATTATAGTAAGATAAGTAATGAAAATTGATTCTCTTCAAATGAAAGCAGGAAATGTGGCAACTCCTTGAATTGGATAACACATAATACCTTTCATTCTGTGACACTAAGTACTGTTGATTATCTAGTAATAATAGAGAATGACATAAAATCCATCAAATGTGAAATAAGTACAGTACTTATTGATTTGTCTGCACAAAATACCATATTAGTTTCTGAAATTTTAACACAGAATAAGAAATTATTTTTGTGATTTAGATCAAAATATAATTGGGTAAATGAGACATCTACTTTTGAGAAATTACCAGTAATAATATTGAAAACATGGAAGTGATAGTTTCATAATTACCCAGATAAAAGAGGCATGCATCCTTCACCCTCAATTACATGATTTTTCAGAGAGTCATAAACAAACACTAAACTCTGACTGTAGAAACAAACAAATGTAGTAATAAGCAATCTTTTATTAGTTTCCTGAGAATTTCATATGTAATTTCGTCACATTCGGTCTCCCACTCCCAATGCTTCCAAGATCTCACCCCTCTTGCCTTTCTACCCAGCTTTGTGTCCTTTTTTTCCTTTTTTGAATCAAGGTCAATTTGTGCTGCCAAAATATTCTTGGATATGAGGCCTTCCACTAGAGTGTGGTCTACTTATCAGGAGGATACTTTCAGAGAAAACTGTCCTTCCTTTCCCAGCAGCTAAGATTTAAGATTAACCAGTAAAAGATCGAATTTTGTGCCAAATGTCCTGCTCCATGCTGGGATATTTTTTGGGTTAGACTTGTACAAATCTTGTGTTTGGTGTCATAAGTTCTATGAGTTTACTATTTGCTACTGCCCTTCTGTGTTCAGAAGACACTATTTTCTTGCAGTCATTCATTGCTGTTGGATTTTAAATTCTTTCTGGCCCGTCTTCTACAAATATCATCAATTCTTTGGAGGAAGAGATATGACAGATATATTACTTCTAAGGCAGAACATTCTGGAGTCTCTTATTCTCCTCATCTAGGTCAGTTGTGGGTCCTTATCTTCATCACCTCCTACTAGAAATGGAAGCTTTTTTTTCTGATGAACTTGACATCTGTCTTAATATATGAGTATAGGTTTGGTTTAATACTATTTCCATTCAGCAACATAATAGATTAGGTTTTCTCCTAGGACTCATAACAGGTCTAGCCATAAATTCAGGGCTTATTAATAATGGTGCTAGATATGGTTTTCATCTTGTGAATTAGGGTATAAATACAATCAGAAAGCAGTTGGTTACTTGGTCCATGACATTTGTACCACTACTATACCACTAGACATACATTGCCAGGTCAGCTGCTATCAGTAATCACAGGACTCACAGCTGGGTATGGGCTGGCTACTCTTCTTCTCCAACACTATGAAAGTTAAATAGTAGGGGTGAAGTTTCCAGGTCAATCCCAGATTAATTTCTTTGTTGGGGTTCAGATGGTCTGCAGATTTCTCAGCACAAACCCTGAAATAGATGTGGTCTTATGGCTAACTGGAGAAAACTACAGGCACACGATAAGGCCTAGAAAGAATGTCCCATAAGGCTAAACAAGGCCTTGAAGGTAGGAAGTCCAGAGGGAAGAACTCAGATAAGAGGGTCAAAGATAATATTGGATCAAGCTCTACTTGTGGTGCTATTATTTCTTTTTTTACTATTGTTATTTTACCTAATTTTATTACTTTAAAAAACACCAATCCAAATTTCCACTTTCTACTAGCTGGCTAAACAATATATAAACAGTTGTGGGGAAAATAAAAATTAATTTTTGAAGTGAACCTAGTGTCTTGCCTCTGTCTACCAGTATCCCCCTTTCCTGGTCACTGTGATGCCCACAACAGCTGCATGGGCCACACAAGTGGTGCCTAACAGAAGGCCTGACAGAAGCTCATCTAGTCTGTTCAGAAGCAAAGCAGATGATTTGGACAAGGGAGTGTGTAAGTTTGGGGAACACACTTGTAACCAGTAAGTATCTGAGAGCACGGGAAATTCTGAAAATGTTCCGGAAGGTTATGCATCCTCACTTAATTCTAAGTTGAAGTTGAGAGGGGTTAAAATTAATCAGGACAATTTAGATCAATACTTAGATACTACTATTGAATATAATCTATGGTTTCCAAAAGAGGAAACGTTCAATCCTGAGGATTGGCAGAATATGGAAAAATTGTAAAACAATTCCGGTAAAATTCCTTTTAGTATTCAAGCGTTGTTGCTATTGCTTTGGAGCCCTTGGAAGACATATCTAAGTTCTCCTCCAGGAGCCAGCAAACTGCTGGGAAATTCAAATTCCTTGTTCTTCCTCAGCACCCCAAAATAAAGCATTTAGTTCAGATGAAAGCAACCGAGATTAAAAGGAAAAAAATATTACTTTCAATGTGCACAGAATTGCCAAAACAAAGGCATTCTAAGGAAAGGGTTAAAACAGACTTCACAGGAGCGCCTGGAGATTAAAAACTGTCTGACTTACAACAAGCTTGTAAACTTTCGTGTCTGGACACACAGTGCATGCACAAATCCTATGGAGCTTCTTTGTCCCAGGCCCTATCTTCTTCATCAGACAATTCAGGAGCCCTGCCACCTGCCACTACAGCAGCAAACAGGCCTCCACCAGGCTATGTGGCTGGTAGATCCAGAGTTTTTTTTTTTTTTTTTTTATCTTTTTCCTTAAAAAAAAAAATTCAGGATTTGCAATAACTTTGGATACAAAGGATGGACATGTTGTTGGATGATGATACAAACTTGAAAGCTTTAAAGGAAAATTTAATTTCCTGACTCTCTTAAATAAGAAAATTTCAAAGCTGAGGCTCGATTACCTGCCAGCTATAAATTGGTTAATAAAGTCAACAGAGACTTCCAACAAGCTAATAAATATGTAAATGAATAAAAAACAATTACATGTTCATGATCTTAAGACAAACTCAGGGTCTTCCACCAAGAGACAAAAACTTAGTGAGTCATGTACAACAAGCAACAAAAGGACAGATAGTAAGGAGATTTTGCTGCCACTTTATTTCTTTGATTGACATGAAAATGCCAGTTCTGACTATGCCTCTGTTTCAAATGTAAAAATCCGGACTCCCTCTTTCCTGTACCTAACAGACTGAAATTGGTGTTAGTTCTAAAGCAGACCCCCAAACTGGCATTCCTGGTGATAATGTCCTAAACAGAAGGACTCTGATCAGGTAAACAGAAGGATTGTTTTTGTATAAACAGAAGCTTAAACTCCTCAGGAATCTTGAGAGTTAGATAGGATTTTGTTTTTAACCAGGAAAATCACCAGATTTCTTATCTTTCCCCAATGGCCAACTATCTCATGCAAGGAGATCTGTTTCGTGATTATCAAATCCCCCACAATAAATCTCAGGCTTTTCTGGCCCACCACTCTCCTGTCCCCTTAAAACTAACAAGGTTCTTCCTGCTGTCACCGTTCTCTACCCCCTGAGAGAGACAGCCTGGCGGTTTCATTCACCAAATAAACTTTTCTTTCTATCCACAGAGTAGTCCAGTTTGGCGGTTTCACTGCTCCCTTGGTTTCAATAGGTAAATTGAATTACAATTAGGTTTCAGTGAAAAAGTAAACTCAAAACACTCCCATGCTGTTCTTAGTAAAATTGATTTTTACTATTACTTTATGCCCTAATGATAAAGAACACTTGCTTTTATAATGACTACTCTCAATAGTCAAGCACTCATGTCGCATGGTACTTAAAAGACAGTATGTAAAAAGATTAAATGGAAATAATAATGAAAAGATTTTTTAATAAAAGTATTTATATAGAAAAATTTAAATGGATGGATAGTTCTAGATGAAAAAGAGAGACAAAAGGTTTATGCAGGTTGTAATAAGGATTAAAATGAGTTTATGGTTCCAGACAGAAAGGAAAGCTGTGGTAAAGAAGGCTGGATGTTTCCAGAATGGAAGGGAAAAATAGAAGGTTCCTACAAAAATAGGTTCCTACAAGGTGTGAGAGTGTTAGTAAGTGATTTAAGGTATGTGAAAGGAGACTTAACAATAAGATGATATTAAAAGTTCGAAGCTCAGAGTTTAAAGTATTTGTTAACACTCTACTTAATAATGTTCTCACAAGTTATTAATTGACTCTAAATTGGCTGCAGTTACAAGCACTGATTACTAACCCTTTTTCACAAACAATTAAAATGTTCAAAGACACTGGCTCCAAAGAATTAAATCTCATTTGTTTCTTTTAAATTTGTTCACGTTTATGTTGATAGCTTTTCAGGCTTTATTTTTGTTACAACTCAAAACCAGGAGTCTGCTCAAGCCTTTGGAAGACACATATTAGCTGCTTTCTATACAAGCAGGGATTTGATACATTTTCAAACAATGATCCTGCTAATGCAGCTACAACTTTTACCTTTTTTTGTCAACTGTCAAACCTTCATGTCTCTCGTGACATTACCTATTGTTCCTGAGGAGAAGTCATAATTAAATGATCTCATTTGTTTCCAAATAATCAAATACATAAACAAAAAAGCAAATAAAGATATAAAGTTGCCAAAGAAACTTATACTTTAGATTTAAAAAAACTGTTTCCCTCCATTTCACTCTGACACCTACAGAAAAACATCACAAGAACCAAGACATTTTATCCAAACTCATGATTTTCTGCAAATTCCCAAAAGGACATAACCAAGATCCAGGTCCAGGTCCCTTTATAACATGCAACCTAGACTCCACATGTATGCTTTCTGCTATAGGCCTTTTCTGGATTCTAGGCAAATGGCAAAGCCATACTGTGAACTGATAGCAGAGAACCACAATCTGACTACCTCCGCACCCAAAGAAAATGGAGAAGACTGATTGCCAAGATAAAGCTGCTTGCGCCACTGTGACGCTACAAAATCAGAAGACCGGAGGTGTTGAAGTTCATATGGCCTGCAGTTCTTCTCAGGCATAAACTCTGGCCGGATGTGGCCAAAGGACACACAGGAACAAAACTACAGGCACAAGATAAGTTCTAAGAGGAATGTCCTCTGGAGCAAACAAGGCCCATAGGGCAAGGAAGTATAAAAGGAAGATTTCAGGCAAGAGGGTCAAAGGCACTGCTTGATTAAGTTCTGTTTGAGATGTTAGCTCTAGTAGCTGCTAAACAATATATAAAGAGCAGTGGGGAAAATCAAAATTGTTCATTCCTGAAGTGAACTCAGAGTCTTGTGTCTCTGACATTATCCTTCGTTCCCAGTCCCTGTGACGCCCGAAGCCGTGTTGACCACAGCATGTCTCCATGTTCTATGACACAAATATATGGTTTCTTCACCAATCACGTCTTAGCTTTCAAGTTCTGAAGGGTAACTAAGCACTGGAAATAGCCTGCAATGTTTGAGAGTCTTTGGAACCTCACTGGCCAACAACTCTAAAAGAAAATAACCCATTCTTGGGACCAGGCTTTTAATTTGTTCTGTGGTGGCTGGGGGGACAATGTTGTCCCATTATAGAGTAACTCCATTATTCTACTCTCTTGATACAAGTATATGTGTAGATATATTTTAGGAAGACTCTACAGTAGTGGGTTCCTATCTTAGTGTTATTAATCCCATCCAGTTCCCCTCTTCTAAACTGCTATCCCTTCTCCCACTACAAATTACCCTTTCCTGTTCCATAATTCCTATTTTACCTTTAGACTAGCTCATTCTAGCCTTCCTACTTTAATAACGCTCCATGGGTATTCCAAATAAATTGCACATGTCTAAAGATTCAATGCTGACATCCACCAATGACAGAATATAGGGAAACATGCAGTTGGAATGGGGACACAGGAGGGTCTGGAATAAATCAGAAGGATGTTGAGTACAAGTAATCATATCAAAATACATGATATATCTGTATGGAATTTTCTAAGAATAGATAAAATACTTTTTTCAAAATACAATAAAGTTATAAATTGCCTGATAGTGAACCTACCAAAAAAGTTTTCAATATCCTTATCCGTCAAAAAAATGCAAATTAAATCTGCCTTGAGATCCCCTCTCACTCCATTCAGAAAACTATAAGAGCCGCAAAGCTGTCCTTAAGAGAAGGTTGGGAGATGAACGCTCAGCAGGAGCAGACTCACATGCCCACTTGGTGCTCTCCTCCCTGGGCAGGGAGGAGAAAACACAGGCTGGCCTTGGGCAGTTGGGCACTCTTATGAGAAAATATACGGGGTGTTTGGAATAGAGACAGAATGGTTCATGTCCTGTGGAGAGAGGCAGAGCTGAAGAGGCGAGGGCAATGAAGAGTTGGCGAAGGTGGGTGGCCTGCTCGCCACCCAAGGCCATAGTGACATCTGGGCCTTGGCTGCTGCCAAGGGCCATGTCTGGGTCTGTGGCCAGGCCCCATGCACAATCTGTGCTGATGTCCTTGGCTCCTGTTACCACGAAAGGAAACAAGGATAAGACTGCACAGACTTGGCCCTATCCCTCACTGGCTGACGCACTAGGGAGAACTGGCCCTGTCCTTCACGGGCAGGACAGAACTGACCCCACTGGATGGGGTATGGGTGAATTTGCCTTGGTGGCATGAGAGTGGGAGAACTGGTCCTGCTCCTCTTCTCTATCATGTGTTGGCATGGATGAGAGAAAGATGCCCTCCCACCCTCACCCCTTACCACCTGCAGCAGGCGGGAGAGCTGACCCAGCCCCTCACCAACTACAGTCCTGGGGAGACTGGGCCTTGCACCTTGCCTGGGCAACACAGTAGAGCTGACCCAGTTGACAGGGGTGCTGGTGAGTGAACCCTGAGAACTTGGACCTGCCTCTCATCTGACATACAGTGACAAGAGCCAGGGAGATATGCCCTCCCCCACCCCTCTTCACTGCCTATGGCAGGTGGGAAAACTAGTCCTGAGGTCATGAAAAGAGGAAAGCTGGTCCTGCCCCTCACAGGATGCAGTACTCACGAGAGTAGGCCCTGTATCTTGCTTAGGCAGCACAGTAAAGCTAACCCTGCTGGAAGGACATGGGTGAGTCTAGGGTGTGAGCATAGGAGAGCTGCCCCCACTACTCACCTGTCATGCAGCGATGTTGGCTAGAGAGAGATGCCTCCCCACTCTTTGCCCCTTATCCCTCCCCCAACAGCAGGTGGGAGAGCTGGCCCTGAGGTCACAAGAGTAAGAGAGTGGGCCCAACTTCTCACCAGCTGCAGTACTCTGGAGAGTGGCTCTTGCACCTTACCTGGGCAACACATAGAGCTGGCCCTGGTACTGTAGGTGTGGGTAAGCAGGCCTGAGAGCAGAACCAGCCCTGGTCCTTGTTGCTCACTGCATAGGGTGAGCTAGTCAGAGAAACACTGGAAAGCTTGCCCTGGTGTTGAGGATGAGGGAGAGCTGGGGACTGACCAACCCAGCTACCCTGAAGAACCAGAACCAGGGCCCATCCCAACATCCATCCCACCTAGGATCTGGGGGAGCATGTGAAGGGACAGGTCCTGTAGAGCCAAACCTGCACAATCTGTACAACACAAGGCAACAAGAGGATATCTGAGAGGAGTCCCAGTGAGGGCCCAGTATAGATAGGGGAGCAGAAGCCAGAGGCTTCGAACAGGACCAATGACTCACTGTAATGACCAAGTAAGGATACAGGGACTAAAGAGGTTACTGCACGACTCGCTGTGTTACATTGCAGCTTCCATGACAAGATTTTTTCTTTTCTTTTAAATTGTATGTTGTTTTATCTTTCAGGGGAGGCTGTGAGGACAGAGGGCAGATGTGAAGGGATGAGGAGAGGAGTGGGACCAAGACGTGTAAGATGAAATTCACAAAGAATGAACAAAAAGTTAAATTAGAAAAGAGAGAGAGAAAAGTTTGGGAAAGGGGAAGAAGAAGAAAGGAAGGAAGGAAGGAAGGAAGGAAGGAAGGAAGGAAGGAAGGAAGGAAGGAAGGAAGGAAGGAAGGAAGGAAGGAAGGAAGGAAGGAAGGAAGGAAGACTAAGAGAAAACATGTGACATGAAAGCAGAAGGAGGGCGGGTGAGACAGGAGGAGAACAGTCAGGAAAGGGAAATGTGGGAAGAGGATCAACAAAAAACAAATTATCTCTGAAAGTCTGATAATGAAATCCATTATGCCATATATTAATTTTTAAAAACAATTTTTAAAAATGACCTTATTCATAACCTAAGTTCATTTATCTTAACAATTTCTTCCACAGAAGCTAATAAATTATCACAGTCTCATGCACAATTTTTAGAAAGCACCAGCTTAAATAAATAAGACGCATATTAAGAACTTGTTTAAATCAATGACTCAATATTAATAATGAGCTCTTATTTCTTTGAGTCTATTATCAAAGCCCAGAAAATTTTGATTTTTCATAATACTTGTATCTCTGCACATAGTCAATTTCAGGTAACCATGGCAACTCTTGCAAGCTTGAGCAGGAAGTGGGGTGCTTTCAATGTCTGTGAGAGAACTTCTGTTTAGATTTAAACAAGATAAAAAACAGAAATCAGAAAACATGGTCAGTTGTGACACTGACATTTTGGCCCACTCACTTATAGCAGTAAAACTGGAGTATGAAAGAAAATGGAAAGATACATTGAAATAAAATGTTTGTAATATATTTTGCCATGGAAACTGAAATTTTAATATATTATTATTATTTGACATTCAGAAAATAATAGAGAAATTTCTCAGTAGAAAAAAAAATTCCTTTTACTTAATGTTTATGACCATGCATAATAAAAGCATTGTTGCTAATCCATTAATATGATGGTATATTTTGCCTGTCAGACTGGCAGACATTTTTCAACTGATAATATTTCTTATTAGTTAAAATAAAATAAATATGTACAAGAAGTATACAAATTTAATCTGATAATCGTGGTTTTCCAGCCAAATAATTTTATTTTATTTCAGAATAGCTTTTTTTAAAATAGGGTCGTCTTCTACAAACTGGACTGGCCTAGAATGTACTATATAACCTGCATCATAGAGTACTTTTTAATTTTAGAGTTTAATATACAAATTAATACATTTCATTATCCATTTACACACATATGTGCCACTATACTGTTTTCTTCTCCTATCCCCTCCATCACAACCATCCCTCATACATTTGTCTCCTGTGACTAGTTAATGTCTCCTCTCCTATGTAAATGTCACATGTATTCCATTATCCTAGCTTTTTGCAACTCCTTTAAAATATCCTCCCTCCTTCTCATGATCCATTTTCTACTTTCATGACATACATATACTATACAAATGTACATATATAGTATATACACTTTTAAATGCAGAGTACTCATATGAGAGAAAACATGTATAGTATGACTCTCTGTGTCTGAATTATTTAACATAATTTCAATTCCCACATAATTTTCATTTCCCACAAATACATTGATATAAAAAATTCATATATATATATATATGACATTTTCATCTTTCAAAGAGCAAATAATTTTAGATACTTTCACACAGGCAATTGTTCCTCATAGAACAATTCTGATGACATTTGCACACTGCTATTTGCATACACAGACAAAATATGTTTTAAATTGACAGACAAGTATAATCTAAATATGAATGACAGTTCATACTCATTTATTTTAACAAGATGAAAGCAAAAAAAATAAGACTGAACATCATTCATTTGTCTAATGTACACCTACGCTGATTTCATCTCCTAACTATGGAAAAAAGAAGATGAATGAACATGAGTGTACAAGTATCTGTTACAGGGTATGGAATCCTTTGACTATATTCCAAGCAATGATAAAGTTTGGCCATATGGTTGTTTTATTTCTAGTTTCTTAAAACACCTTCAGACTGATTTCCAAAGTGTCTGCAGAGGTTTGAACTCCCACCATAAGTGAATAATGGCTCACCTTACCCCACATCCATGCCAGAATTTGATGTCATGTATATTATTTTTCTAAAAGATTTATTTATGTATTATTTATACAGTATTCTGCCTGTGTGCAGAAGAGGGCACCAGCATTCATTATGGATGGTTGTGAGCCACCATATGGTTTCTGGGAATTGAAGTCAGGAACTTTGAAAGAGTAGCCAGTGCTCTTAACATCTGAGCCATCTCTCCAGCCCATCATCTGTAGTCTTGGTGTTGACCAATCTGACTGGAGGGAGATGGAATCTCAAAATGGTTTTAATTTTGTTGAATGTCCATTAAGTGATATGCGAACAATGGGAATGTGGTACATAGACACAATGAGATCTTATTCAGCTGTAAGAAAAACAAAATTAATGAAAGTCACTGGTAAATGTTATCAAGTAAGGTAATACAGAACCAGAAAGTCAAATGTCATATATTCTCTCTCATATGTGCAATATGGTTAATTTTCATATATTTTGCAAAAATTATAATGTATGTAAATATTGGGAAGCAAGAAACAAAATATGGAAAGGGAAACGAAAGACCCTAAGGGTATGGATAAAGTAATACACATTGGTTATAAAGACAGATGGAGGGAGTATTGGGGTTGGCAAATTTTAATGAAGCAGCAGAGAAAATGGAGGATAAAAGGAAGTGTGCAAGAAATGTTAATCAAAACTAAAGTGTGTGGGGGCTGGAGAGATGGCTCAGTGGTTAAGAACACTGACTGTTCTTCCAGAGGTCCTGAGTTCAATTCCCAGCAACCACATGGTGGCTCACAACCATCTGTAATGAGATCTGGTGCCCTCTTCTGGGGTGCAGGTATGCACACAGGCAGAACACTGTATACATAATTAATAAATAAATCTTTAAAAAAAACTAAAGTGTGTGAAGTAATTGCATTAGTGTGCTTACTTTATAAGCTAGTGAAAAGTCATAATTTAAACAAGTATTTGAACCAAGGCACTGTGCATGTGAGGTTATTGCTGATCTAAGAAGTAACGGGTTATTAAAAGAAAATCCCAGTGATACATGTAGGATATCTTCCTAGAAGCTGTTAATCAGGACGGCAGAAAGGTTTCCGAATTACAGCCATTGCCTTAGGTTATCCACGAAAACTGAAAGGTAAGACCCTCATGCTGAAGGCATCGCACATCATAATTAAAACGTACACAGAAAACATACTGGAGCTGAGCTAGAAGCTTCTTTGCAAGCTATCTTTCATAATGCTGGAAGTTGCTGTGTAAGAAGTTAAAGGGGAAAAATCAGCAGTGGTCTTTCCCAGCCTTTTTGACTTTGTGAACAAAAATAGCACCTTTCTAGGTGTGCTAGCATGTCTTACGGCAACGACACACAAACTAGAGTTATCTGAAAGGAAAAGACCTTAGCTGAAAATAATGAATCCATAATAATCCAGCTGTATGGGGCTGGAGAAGTGACTCAGTGGTTAAAAGAACTTACTGCACTTACAAAGGACCTAGGTTTGGTTTCCAATACCTACATTGTAGCTCACAACTGTCTGCTATCTCCAGTTCCAATTGATCTTATGCCCTCTATCAGTCACTGTGGGCACGTGGTGCACATACATACATGTGAGCAAAATATCCATACATATAAAAAATAAAATAAAGACAAATCTTTGTTGGGCAGTGGTGGCACACACCTTTTATCCCAGCATTTGGGATGCAGAGGCAGGTTGACCTCTGTGAGTCTGAAGGCAGTCTGGCCTACAGATCAAGTTCCAGAACAGCCAGGGTTATATAGAGAAACCCTGTCTGTAAAACCAGAAAAAAAGAAAGAAATGAAGAAAGGAAGGGAGGGAGGGAGGGAGGGAGGGAGGGAGGGAGGGAGGGAGGGAGGGAGGGAGGGAGGGAGGGAGGAAGGAAGGATCTGGTTGTAATGCAGTTTCTATTTTCTTATTTAGCAATTGATGGGGGGTGGCAACCCATTGAACCATTGGTGGAGATACCACCCCTGAGCTGGTGGTTCTGGGTTCTCTAAGAGAGCACGTTGAGAAAGCCATGGAAAACAAGCCAATAAGCAACACTCCTCCATGACCTCTGAGTCAGCTCCGGCTTCCAGGTGTCTGTCCTGCTTAAGTTCCTGTCTTGACTCCCTTAAGTGATGAACAGCAATGTAGAAGTATAAGTCAAATAAACCCTTTCCTCCCCAACTTGCTTTTTGGTCATGGTGTTTCATCAAAGCAACAGAAACTGTAGCTAAGACACTAGGCCAACTGTGCTTACTGTACAATAATGATATAACTGTTATGGAGAAGTCAACTGATTTCTGATTGGATCTGAGGCCTGTTTCACAGGAGGGAGTTCATACCTGGCATTGTGGACATTGTCAAAGATCCTTAGCTGCAGAGGTCACAGACATCAATGGTGAATCTACTATTTTCATTTTGCTAAATGGACATATTGTCAAATTGCTCCTAAATATATATGTTTATAATCATAGACTAGAGATGCTTCTAGCTTTGATCATAAAACTCTCTTCGCAGTGAATCATGGTTAATGAAAAAGCTCAAGACTGGTCAAGGGACTGCTAAGAGCTCAGTCTCACATGGGACAGCCATGTCTCCCTTTCCAAGGTTCAAAGACCATCACAGGCAAAGAGGGAGCAATGGAAAAGAGGCTGTAAAGCACAGTCTAATAATCATAACAAAGCCATGGCACTCATGAACTTTATCAAGGTGAGGGCATGAGAGCTACACTTATCTCTGGTTACAAGAATAATTATTTAGAATATAGTTAGAAATTATAATATGTCGATTTAGGAAAGTAGTTGTTTCTTCACTAGGGTCAATAAATTTACCTTAATTATAATTACGTAGTTGTTTTAACCCAAGATAAAGAAGCACTAATGCACTATTGGGGCTACCTGTTCAGACCAGTCATTATAAAAATGCAAAGGACCCAAATACCTGATGCTAGGTAGTATTTTGTATACATGACAGGGAAGCTGCAGCCATTAAATCTCAATAATGTGGTTGCCTAATCAAGACTTGCACCTTCCTTTTATATTAGACAAAAAAGGGAAAATATAGTGACTTTTTTATGATCTAACAAATAAAGCTTGTCTGAAGATCAGGGTGCAAAGCTAGCCACACTAGCCAGCCAGCCATACAGACCAGACAGAGGTGGCACACACCTTTAGTCCCAGTAGCCACAGTAGTTTGCCATGCAAGTCAGGCAGTGGTGATACACACCTATAATATCAGCACTAGAGAGGAATATAAAGGCAGGATGAGACAGGAATTCACTCTCATTTCAGTCTGAAGGTTTCATAGAGGTAAGAGTTCTCTAGCGACTGACTGATTTGCTTCTCTGATCTTTCAGCTTGAACTCCATTATGTTTCTGGGTTTTTACTGGTCGTGCTACAGTGCATTCTGGGAATACTAAATGGTCTCAGTTGTATTTTATATAAACACACACTGTATATACATGTGTGTATTTATATAAGACAATACTTACAGAGGTCATGAGTAAGAGAGGGGGTTGAGTGAACAAAGGAGGAGTTGGAAGGAGTGTGAAAATATAGTACTCGTGTGGAATTCTAAAAAAAATAATTAAATTAAATATATAGCAGTCACATGCTACAAAGGAAGCAAAATTCATTATTGTTACCGATATAGACAGTGGCAAGTTACTCATCTCCAATATATATCTGCATACTCATGGCCATAAAGTAAGCACTGGTTTCTTTCTGGAGAGAATCTATGTGCCTTGGTTTTTTTTCTTTATAAATATATTATATGTCTCTATATTCTAAGATGTGTCTGTCAAATCCACACCTAGTGAGAATAGTTTTCCAAAAAGTGCAAGGCAGTAAAATGACAAATTCAACAATGTTGGACATGTCACATAATGATAATAGTTGAAATTTATTGAGAGATTATGATGTACAATGACTCTATCTAGTATTTTACATTCATTATAATTTGTACTTTTTAAAATAAACACACAGAACTGGTAAGTAATCCATTTAAGTTTATGTGCCTAATACAAATGAGTAAATGTTCACATCGAGATCTGACATACTCTAGCTTCTAAGCCTTCACCAGTCTTCCTGAACATTTATACATACAGATATTTAAGAACTTTTCCAGGTTTACTTGTCCCATCTTCACCCAAACTCAGCAAGCAGCAAATAATAATTGCTCAAATTCAAATAGTGTAAAAATCTCTTGGGCTCAAGTGCTATGTTCTTGTGACTATCACTGTGCTGCCTTACACCTTTAGAAAATCCTTTTTCTAAATAGGTTTCTATACTTGAAAACTACTCTGTTGTGCCCACAGTGTTCTTGAGAAGAGATCTGTATGACAGTATACTGAGGATTTTGTTGTGAACAGGGTAACTGCTTCAAAATAGCCACAAAAGCTCTTAAGAGGATTCTATTTCTAGAACAGGCTTTCAAGTGTGTCCCTGGGTCTCACAAGATTTCTTTATCTACTGTGAAATGATTTGTTACAGAATAGGAGTATGAATGTTGCTCTTCCGGTCTTCACTTAGATATATACTACATTTGGATGCTAGTAATTAGTCATTAATATATTTATGGAGTAGAGACTTATGTGGAAGGAAAATACAATTACCTTATTTATGCCATAGCTTTTATAAACTCAGTGTTTTTGTTGGGAAATATTTAAAATTAACATTTAGATCTCCAAAATGTATTGAATCATATTGGAATTTACTGTGGTAAAACGTATCTGTAAAGAGAACATTCCCCACAGTTAGTACCCTAAATTAAAAGCTATTAAAATTTTACTGATAAATTTAAACGTTTAAAAAATGAGGAAATATTTTTAAAATGTACTTGCCTGATGGTTAAAGCAGCTGAAAATTTGCCTATGATTTTAAAATATTCAAATCAATTCACAGAGATTTTAAAGCACATATATCTTTTATGTGGAATACTGTATAACATGGTCTTCCAAAAGTAACATGGCTGCCATACTTTCAAAATCACAGCAGCTGGAATTACCTGCACTAGACCTACATAAGACCTGTCCCCACCAACACCCTGTCATGAAGAGGGAAAGGTCTCCTGAAGCTTCACCATTCCTTGAAAATAGGTAGTTATGGGGTAGGGATATATATTTTCTTCAGAGGAATAGCCACTATTACATTAACTGTGATGTTGAGTTTTAACTATCAATTTGACAAAATCTAGACCCACATAGGTGAAGGGCCTCTAAAAATAACTCTGAGGGATCATCTTAGTTACATAAATTGATATGAAAAGAGCTATCTTCTGTAGGCAGCTCTATTTCCTAGACTTGGGGATTAGAAATTATACAAGTGAAGAAAGGGTATTGAGCTCTGGCACTCACATATTAATTCATTACTCTCTTCCTTGATTTCTGTTGCAATGTGACAAAGTGCTTCAACATGACTATCCTACCAAAATCGAGTGAAGTCTGGAGCTGTGATCTTTCCCCCTTAAATTGTGTTCACTGGAGTGTTTTATCATGGCAACAAGAAGAGAAACTAAGACAAGACTTTAAAGCAGTTAATGGTACTTAGGAGAAACACATATTCTCCAGTAAAGTATACACTAGTGAGCTAGCCATTCTCCTGTAAATAACCACCGATGTTCCTGTATGTTACTCTGGTGAAACTTATTGGATCATCATAAAAGAAAAACAAATATGAATGTAGAAGGAGAATGAGCTGGGAAAAAGAAAGGGATAGTGGAGGAAGAAGACGGACAAGGAAGAAGTTGCTGCAATGACTATTAGCAGCTACAATGAATATTTTTAGAAAATTCTCCAATGAATATATTTAAAATATATTAAATCCTTTCCCCTAACCCACCCTGTCCCAAAGCCTTTGCCTGCGAGTTCCTTGGAAGCCTGCAACACAGCCTGCTCCAGTACTGAGGGGACAGGAGAGCCAGTGGGAAGTGTTCCTGCTGCTGGGCTTTCTTTTCCCCAACCCACTCTGCCCCCAAGCTTGCCTTTTTGCTTGTGAGGACCTGGGAACCATGCAACACAGCCTGCTCCACTGCTGAAGGGTCCGGAAAGGTGAGTCAATGGCCACATGGACAGCTGAAAGCACCACTCTCTGGGACCTTCACATTGGGACAGAATCCAGGGGCCCCACCCCAACTCCCTCAGCTTTTCTGGCCAGTCAGCTGGGAGTGTTCCTGCTGCTGGGCTTTCTTTCCACCAAACTACCCTGCCCCCAAGCCCACCTCTTCACTGTGAGGTCCTGGGAACCCTGCAACACAGCCTGCTCCATTGCTGAGGGAACTGGAGAGGTGAGTCAGTACCCTCAAGCCCAGACGCCCCACTCTTTGGGACCTTACCAATGGGACAGAACCCAGGGGCCCCTCCCCAACTACCTTGATTT